>NW_026609198.1:246158-248658 GCF_029499605.1 Hyla sarda
ATATCTCCTGTACTATATATATATATATATATCATCTCTCCTATATATCTCCTGTACTATATATATATATCATCTCTCCTATATATCTCCTGTACTATATATATATATATATATATCATCTCTCCTATATATCTCCTGTACTATATATATCATCTCTCCTATATCTCCTGTACTATATATATCATCTCTCCTATATATCTCCTGTACTATATATATCATCTCTCCTATATATCTCCTGTACTATATATATATATATCATCTCTCCTATATATCTCCTGTACTATATATATATATATATATCATCTCTCCTATATATCTCCTGTACTATAATATATCATCTCTCCTATATATCTCCTGTACTATATATATCATCTCTCCTATATATCTCCTGTACTATATATATATCATCTCTCCTATATATCTCCTGTACTATATATATATATCATCTCTCCTATATATCTCCTGTACTATATATATATCATCTCTCCTATATATCTCCTGTACTATATATATCATCTCTCCTATATATCTCCTGTACTATATATATATATCTATATCTATATATATATCATCTCTCCTATATATCTCCTGTACTATATATATATATCATCTCTCCTATATATCTCCTGTACTATATATATATCATATATATCTATATATATATATCATCTCTCCTATATATCTCCTGTACTATATATATATATATATATCTATATATCATCTCTCCTATATATCTCCTGTACTATATATATATATATATCATCTCTCCTATATATCTCCTGTACTATATATATCATCTCTCCTATATATCTCCTGTACTATATATATATATCATCTCTCCTATATATCTCCTGTACTATATATATCATCTCTCCTATATATCTCCTGTACTATATAATATCATCTCTCCTATATATCTCCTGTACTATATATATCATCTCTCCTATATATCTCCTGTACTATATATATCATCTCTCCTATATATCTCCTGTACTATATATATATCATCTCTCCTATATATCTCCTGTACTATATATATATATCATCTCTCCTATATATCATCTCTCTATATATCTCCTGTACTATATATATATCATCTCTCCTATATATCTCCTGTACTATATATATCATCTCTCCTATATATCTCCTGTACTATATATATATCATCTCTCCTATATATCTCCTGTACTATTATATATTCATCTCTCCTATATATCTCCTGTACTATATATATATCATCTCTCCTATATATCTCCTGTACTATATATATATCATCTCTCCTATATATCTCCTGTACTATATATATCATCTCCTATATCTCTACTATATATCATCTCTCCTATATATCTCCTGTACTATATATATCATCTCTCCTATATATCTCCTGTACTATATATATATCATCTCTCCTATATATCTCCTGTACTAATATATATATCATCTCTCCTATATATCTCCTGTACTATATATATATCATCTCTCCTATATATCTCCTGTACTATATATATATCATCTCTCCTATATATCTCCTGTACTATATATATATCATCTCTCCTATATATCTCCTGTACTATATATATATCATCTCTCCTATATATCTCCTGTACTATATATATATCATCTCTCCTATATATCTCCTGTACTATATATATATCATCTCTCCTATATATCTCCTGTACTATATATATCATCTCTCCTATATATCTCCTGTACTATATATATCATCTCTCCTATATATCTCCTGTACTATATATATATATCATCTCTCCTATATATCTCCTGTACTATATATATATCATCTCTCCTATATATCTCCTGTACTATATATATATCATCTCTCCTATATATCTCCTGTACTATATATATATCATCTCTCCTATATATCTCCTGTACTATATATATCATCTCTCCTATATATCTCCTGTACTATATATATATATCATCTCTCCTATATATCTCCTGTACTATATATATATCATCTCTCCTATATATCTCCTGTACTATATATATATATCATCTCTCCTATATATCTCCTGTACTATATATATATATCATCTCTCCTATATATCTCCTGTACTATATATATCATCTCTCCTATATATCTCCTGTACTATATATATATATCATCTCTCCTATATATCTCCTGTACTATATATATCATCTCTCCTATATATCTCCTGTACTATATATATATATCATCTCTCCTATATATCTCCTGTACTATATATCCGTACTATATATATCATCTCTCTATATATCTCCTGTACTATATATATATATCATCTCTCCTATATATCTCCTGTACTATATATATATCATCTCTCCTATATATCTCCTGTACTATATATATATATCATCTCTCCTATATATCTCCTGTACTATATATATATATCTATATCTATATATCATCTCTCCTATATATCTCCTGTACTATATATATCATCTCTCCTATATATCTCCTGTACTATATATATATATCATCTCTCCTATATATCTCCTG
>NW_026609198.1:253658-258658 GCF_029499605.1 Hyla sarda
TCTCCTGTACTATATATATATATCATCTCTCCTATATATCTCCTGTACTATATATATATATATCATCTCTCCTATATATCTCCTGTACTATATATATATATATCATCTCTCCTATATATCTCCTGTACTATATATATATATCATCTCTACTATATATCTCCTGTACTATATATATATATCATCTCTCCTATATATCTCCTGTACTATATATATCATCTCTCCTATATATCTCCTGTACTATATATATATCTATATATCTATATATATATCATCTCTCCTATATATCTCCTGTACTATATATATATATCATCTCTCCTATATATCTCCTGTACTATATATATATATATATATATATATATCATCTCTCCTATATATCTCCTGTACTATATATATATATATCATCTCTCCTATATATCTCCTGTACTATATATATATCATCTCTACTATATATCTCCTGTACTATATATATCATCTCTCCTATATATCTCCTGTACTATATATATATATATATATATATATATCATCTCTCCTATATATCTCCTGTACTATATATATATATCATCTCTCCTATATATCTCCTGTACTATATATATATATATATATATATCATCTCTCCTATATATCTCCTGTACTATATATATATATCATCTCTCCTATATATCTCCTGTACTATATATATATATAATCTCTCCTATATATCTCCTGTACTATATATATATATATATCTCTCCTATATATCTCCTGTACTATATCTATCTATCATCTCTCCTATATATCTCCTGTACTATATATATATCATCTCTACTATATATCTCCTGTACTATATATATATCATCTCTCCTATATATCTCCTGTAATAATCTCTCCTATATATCTCCTGTACTATATATATATATAATCTCTCCTATATATCTCCTGTACTATATATATATCATCTCTCCTATATATCTCCTGTACTATATATATATATCATCTCTCCTATATATCTCCTGTACTATATATATATCATCTCTCCTATATATCTCCTGTACTATATATATATATCATCTCTCCTATATATCTCCTGTACTATATATATCATCTCTCCTATATATCTCCTGTACTATATATATCATCTCTCCTATATATCTCCTGTACTATATATATATCATCTCTCCTATATATCTCCTGTACTATATATATATCATCTCTCCTATATATCTCCTGTACTATATATATATATCATCTCTCCTATATATCTCCTGTACTATATATATATATCATCTCTCCTATATATCTCCTGTACTATATTATATATATATATCATCTCTCCTATATATCTCCTGTACTATATATATATCATCTCTCCTATATATCTCCTGTACTATAATATATCATCTCTCCTATATATCTCCTGTACTATATATATATATATAATCTCTCCTATATATCTCCTGTACTATATATATATATCATCTCTCCTATATATCTCCTGTACTATATATATCATCTCTCCTATATATCTCCTGTACTATATATATCATCTCTCCTATATATCTCCTGTACTATATATATATCATCTCTCCTATATATCTCCTGTACTATATATATCATCTCTCCTATATATCTCCTGTACTATATATATATATCATCTCTCCTATATATCTCCTGTACTATATATATATCATCTCTCCTATATATCTCCTGTACTATATATATCATCTCTCCTATATATCTCCTGTACTATATATATCATCTCTCCTATATATCTCCTGTACTATATATATATAATCTCTCCTATATATCTCCTGTACTATATATATATCATCTCTCCTATATATCTCCTGTACTATATATATATATATATATCATCTCTCCTATATATCTCCTGTACTATATATATATATATCTATATATCTATATATATATATCATCTCTCCTATATATCTCCTGTACTATATATATATCATCTCTCCTATATATCTCCTGTACTATATATATATCATCTCTCCTATATATCTCCTGTACTATATATATATATATATATATATCATCTCTCCTATATATCTCCTGTACTATATATATATCATCTCTCCTATATATCTCCTGTACTATATATATATATATATATATATATATCATCTCTCCTATATATCTCCTGTACTATATATATATATCATCTCTCCTATATATCTCCTGTACTATATATATATATATATATATATATATCATCTCTCCTATATATCTCCTGTACTATATATATATATCATCTCTCCTATATATCTCCTGTACTATATATATATCATCTCTCCTATATATCTCCTGTACTATATATATATCATCTCTCCTATATATCTCCTGTACTATATATATATATCATCTCTCCTATATATCTCATGTACTATATATATATCATCTCTCCTATATATCTCCTGTACTATATATATATATATATCATCTCTCCTATATATCTCCTGTACTATATATATATCATCTCTCCTATATATCTCCTGTACTATATATATCATCTCTCCTATATATCTCCTGTACTATATATATATATATATATCATCTCTCCTATATATCTCCTGTACTATATATATATATCATCTCTCCTATATATCTCCTGTACTATATATATATCATCTCTCCTATATATCTCCTGTACTATATATATCATCTCTCCTATATATCTCCTGTACTATATATATATCATCTCTCCTATATATCTCCTGTACTATATATATAGCATCTCTCCTATATATCTCCTGTACTATATATATATATCATCTCTCCTATATATCTCCTGTACTATATATATATCATCTCTCCTATATATCTCCTGTACTATATATATATATATATATCATCTCTCCTATATATCATCTCTCCTATATATCTCCTGTACTATATATATCATCTCTCCTATATATCTCCTGTACTATATATATCATCTCTCCTATATATCTCCTGTACTATATATATATCATCTCTCCTATATATCTCCTGTACTATATATATATCATCTCTCCTATATATCTCCTGTACTATATATATATATCATCTCTACTATATATCTCCTGTACTATATATATATCATCTCTCCTATATATCTCCTGTACTATATATATAGCATCTCTCCTATATATCTCCTGTACTATATATATCATCTCTCCTATATATCTCCTGTACTATATATATATATATATATCTCATCTCTCCTATATATCTCCTGTACTATATATATATATATATATATATATATCATCTCTCCTATATATCTCCTGTACTATATATATATCATCTCTCCTATATATCATCTCTCCTATATATCATCTCTCCTATATATCATCTCTCCTATATATCTCCTGTACTATATATATCATCTCTCCTATATATCTCCTGTACTATATATATATATCATCTCTCCTATATATCTCCTGTACTATATATATCATCTCTCCTATATATCTCCTGTACTATATATATCATCTCTCCTATATATCTCCTGTACTATATATATCATCTCTCCTATATATCTCCTGTACTATATATATATATCATCTCTCCTATATATCTCCTGTACTATATATATATCATCTCTCCTATATATCTCCTGTACTATATATATCATCTCTCCTATATATCTCCTGTACTATATATATATATCATCTCTCCTATATATCTCCTGTACTATATATATATCATCTCTCCTATATATCTCCTGTACTATATATATATCATCTCTCCTATATATCTCCTGTACTATATATATATAATCTCTCCTATATATCTCATGTACTATATATATCATCTCTCCTATATATCTCCTGTACTATATATATATCATCTCTCCTATATATCTCCTGTACTATATATATATATATATAATCTCTCCTATATATCTCCTGTACTATATATATATATATATAATCTCTCCTATATATCTCCTGTACTATATATATATCATCTCTCCTATATATCTCCTGTACTATATATATAATCTCTCCTATATATCTCCTGTACTATATATATAATCTCTCCTATATATCTCCTGTACTATATATATCATCTCTCCTATATATCTCCTGTACTATATATATCATCTCTCCTATATATCTCCTGTACTATATATATATATATCATCTCTCCTATATATCTCCTGTACTATATATATATATCATCTCTCCTATATATCTCCTGTACTATATATATATATCATCTCTCCTATATATCTCCTGTACTATATATATATATATAATCTCTCCTATATATCTCCTGTACTATATATATATCATCTCTCCTATATATCTCCTGTACTATATATAATCTCTCCTATATATCTCCTGTACTATATATATATCATCTCTCCTATATATCTCCTGTACTATATATATATCATCTCTCCTATATATCTCCTGTACTATATATATATATATCATCTCTCCTATATATCTCCTGTACTATATATATATATATATCATCTCTCCTATATATCTCCTGTACTATATATATATCATCTCTCCTATATATCTCCTGTACTATATATATATCATCTCTCCTATATATCTCCTGTACTATATACATATATCATCTCTCCTATATATCTCCTGTACTATATATATATATATATATATAATCTCTCCTATATATCTCCTGTACTATATATATATATATATAATCTCTCCTATATATCTCCTGTACTATATATATATCATCTCTCCTATATATCTCCTGTACTATATATATCATCTCTCCTATATATCTCCTGTACTATATATATATATATATATATATATATCATCTCTCCTATATATCTCCTGTACTATATATCATCTCTCCTATATATCTCCTGTACTATATATATCATCTCTCCTATATATCTCCTGTACTATATATATATATATATATATATATATATATATATATATATATATATATATATATATCTCATCTCTCCTATATATCTCCTGTACTATATATATATATATATATATATCATCTCTCCTATATATCTCCTG
>NW_026609198.1:263658-266158 GCF_029499605.1 Hyla sarda
ATATATATATACAGAGGAGAGGAGATCTATATATATATATATACAGAGGGAATAAACCTGTGTTACTGCAATCCTTTCCTGTGAGGAATACTTCATTATATAGAAACATTTCAGGGGGGACAATATATACAGCCATGACCCTGTGTGTATATAATATTTACACACACACACGAGATATATATATATGTGTATATATATATATATATATATATATATATATATATATATATATATATTATAGAGAGAGAGGAAATTAAGGGAACCTTTAAAATGTCACTTTTATTACGTCTTCTTAAAATTCAATGTTAGTACAAATTCTTAAATTCTTGACCGCCACCAGTGTACAATAGTTTTATAGTTCTGCGTTCTTCATCAGTATCCGGTTCATTTGTTCAAAGGATTATTTCTTTTCTTTCCCTTTTTGTTTTAAAGTCTGATAATCAATCCAGCGTCTTGAATGTAAGAACCAAGTCCCATAATTGACCGCCGTCTATGCGTTTATTCACATGTGTAATCTGTACACGATTCCTCCAATATCCAAGTACCGTATTTATCGGGGTATACCACTCACCGGCCTATAACACGCACCCTCATTTTACCAAGGATATTTGGGTAAAAAAAGTTTTTTACCCAAATATCCATGGTAAAATGAGGGTGCGTGTGTGCGCGTGTATACCCCGATACACCCCCAGGAAAGGCAGGGGGAGAGAGGCCGTCGCTGCCCGCTTCTCTCCCCCTGCCTTTCCTGGGGTCTAGAGCGCTGCTGTCGGCCCTTCTCACCCCCTGGCTATCGGTGCCACTGCCTGTTCTGTCCCCCTGACTATCGGTGCCGGCGCCGATAGCCAGGGAGAGAGAAGCGGCGCCGACAGCAAGGGGGAGAGAAGGGGCAGCGGCACCCATTGCCGGTGCCGCTGCTCCGTTGCCTCCCCCCATCCCCGGTGGCATAATTACCTGGGTCGGGTCCGCGCTGCAGGCCTCCGGCGTGCGTCCCCTGCGTCGTTGCTATGCACGGCGCGGCGCACTGGCATCATGCGCCGCGCCGTGCAGTGCATAGCAACGACGCCGGGGACGCACGCCGGAGGCCTGCAGCGCGGACCCGACTCAGGTAATTATGCCACCGGGGATGGGGGGAAGCAACGGGGTAGCGGCGCCGGCAATGGGTGCCGCTGCCCCTTCTCTCCCCCTGGCTATCGGCGCCGACACCGATAGTCAGGGGGACAGAACGGGCAGCGGCGCCGATAGCCAGGGGGAGAGTAGGACCGGCAGCAGCGCTCTAGACCCCAGGGAAGGCAGGGGGAGCGAAGCGGGCAGCGACGGCCTCTCTCCCCCTGCCTTTCCTGGGGGTATATCGGGGTATACACGCACATAGACTTTAGGCTAAAAATTTTAGCCTAAAAAGTGCGTGTTATACGCCGATAAATACGGTAGTTGTAAGAACAGTGCTTGTGTTTTATTCATCAGTTTTACAGTCTTTATAGGGATTTATCCTGCACTCTATCGATGCGTATTCACACATCTGTCACTTGCATATATGCGTTACCGATATTGTATTCTGAATATTAATCCTCGGTATATAGAAGCATTTCTCCGTAAACCGGGTCACATTAATGGCCGTCGTATTCGTAACTCCTCCAAATATCTGTCCGATGTCTTTGAATGTCCAGATCCTTGCATTACCAGTGCCTGTGTTTGTTGTACTTGGATATGCACTCACTAGATTGACTTTTCCCGCACTCACTTGAGTGCGTATTCAGATAACTCTCACTTGAGTGCGTATTCAGATAACTCTCACTTGTATATATGCGTTATTAATATCTGTGCTCATGTAAATCCATCCAACGCACTGAATATTGGGACTTGATATCTGAGCTTATGGTGTAATTCATATTATACTTGGTTCGGCACCAGATATAACTTATATGCAGGAGCCGATTTCTTTATTCCACATGATATTTATTCGCACTCTATTCATTCCCTCAGGGGCGTCTATCAGAACCATTCTCCAGTTCTAGATGGACTTAGTTGCTCTTTATTCTCCCGTTCATATTAGAACAATATTTGTGCCGTGTGTTTCTTGCACCTCGATAGTCCACTGTACGTTTACTTAGTTACACCCCATGTCTTAGTTCACATTAGGAAGAAATAGGACAGTGATCCCTCAACATACGATGGTAATCTGTCCCAAATGGACCATCGTTTGTTGAAACCATCGTATGTATGTTGAGGGATCCGTGCAATGTAAAGTATAGGACAGTGGTCTACAACCTGCAGACTTCCAGATGTTGCCGTTGGCTGTCCGGGCATGCTGGGTGTTGTAGTTTTGCAACATCTGGAGGTCCGCAGGTTGTAGACCACTGTTAGAGGAAGTTGTACTCGCCTGTCCCTGCCGCTCAGGACCGTCACCGCTCGTCATATGAACGTGAGAATAAAGAGCAACTAAGTCCATCTAGAACTGGAGAATGGTTCTGATAGACGCCCCTGAGGGAATGAATAGTGCGAA
>NW_026609198.1:268658-288658 GCF_029499605.1 Hyla sarda
ACAGCGGGCAGTACATATGCATCGAGTGCAGTGAAACGTTCAACAATAAGCTGGAGCTGAACTCTCATCGTCAGAGTCATGTGACCAAAAAGCAGTTCACGTGTTCCCATTGCGGGAGAGGATTCCACCACCAGTTCTTCTTACAAATGCATGAGAGAAGCCATGAAGATGGGATCTCCCGCACGCTGATGACTAAGCCTTCTACTAGTCGTGTCATGTCCACTAGGAGCAGAAAGCCATTGCCCGAAGCCGATATTATTCACGTCACGGCTTCCCCCTCCAGGTCTGTCTATCACCTCAACTCCAAAGTAGAATTCAAGAAGGAATGGAAAAGCAACCAAAATGTCACCCCCACCGAATGTGTGACGAGGCGCACCCAAGGGACCTATACTCCTGCCCACCAGAGAACAGACGGCTCTGACAAGAATGCACAGTTTGAGTTGAGAATATCTAAGCTTTCTGACAGCAGTGTACATCTTATTGACCCTTACGGAAATACCCTGGAGATCTTGGCTGAGGTCTTTAACACTTACACCATCGGGGAAGCTGAGGAAGAGGATGAGAGTGTGAGCACCAGCAGTGAGTCCAGGCCCTCCGATATCCCTGATGCACCCCCCTCCAGTACTGTCCATCCTGATAAGGTAGACGAGATGGAGACTCTTTCTTCATCTCCAGCAGAAGTATCTGAACCCAGTGAGACCATATACCATGATGCCATGTGTGGTGTCCCGTCTGTCTCCAGTCCCAGCATCTCCCCTAAGACCTTGCCTGATCTTGGTGATGATTCAGAGGACGTTCTCCCCCAACAGATGTTTTGTGAAGATGTAGTCAAGCAACCAGACACTGAAACTCCCAAGAATTCTACTGAGCTGGAAAGTCTTCCAAAAAATGCTGAAGACTCCATGATAACTTGTGATGAACAGGCGGCTCCAAAAGGTCCTGTCGTAGGAGAATTGACTGTGTGTAACAATGAACTCTCTGTAGTCACCGGTCAGACTCAGGACGCTTCACTGAAGGTTGCCGTTCAAGATGACCCTAGCTCTGTGGAAAATTCTGAGGTGTTACGGGGTGAAGATCTCCACAAAGAGGATGATTCTCCTAAACCTACTATACATGTTGACCACCAGGAACAAGATGGCAGTGTTTCCTCTCTCCCACCAGTAACAGAGAGTCCATCCGTGACTGTTTCACAGGACGTGAGTGAAGATAAAGATCAGTTGGCTACATTGTGTGCAGAGGATAGTAACCAGCTTAAAAGCGATCAAGAGACAAGTCTGCCGGAAGCTGTTACCGAACACAACATAAAAGAAAAAGGTCTGGAAGGGTCTGAAGCAGAAGCGTCGCTCGCCAGTCTAGATAAAGTGCAAGAGGTAACTATGGAAGTTGACAGGACAGAGCCACAAACGCCAGTCACAGAATCACATGAGCATCATAAAGAGGGCGTCCACGTGTCCTCCACTGAAGATCATGACCATGCCCTCCACCCTGACCCCTCTACTGTCTGCGACACCCCTATAGATAATATAAATGTTGCCCCAAAAGATGGGAGTGATGGGAATGAGGCTGCTTCCAAGAGTGAACTGGAGCCGGATCTAAGTGACGCCAGTGTTTGTAGATTGGATGGAGGAGTCCATGATCAGGCACCTAGCCCCCTGCCTCCTGACGATGTCTGCGCTTCAGAGCCCCTAAATATAACAAGCGTGGTGATGTCTCCTGACCAGAGACCCATGAACTCATCAGATCATGAGGAAAGACCTGAAAAAAGAGATGACTGCAAGAAAGTCCTCAGTTTATTGGACAAGCAAGATACAGAGTCTGTCATGTCTGACACTTTATCACCAATTGCCGGTGATGCAATGTTTGAAACACAGACTTCACCAGAACAAGTTCCAGAAACAATGGGGGACGGTGGTGAAATTGACTATGAAAAGACTGATGATCTGCTCATTGATAACCTTTCACAGAAGAATGATCACAGCTCAGAGCCCAGTCCAGTCACTGACCCCAGGGAGAGTCCACTACTTCACCACATCCAACCTCCAGGAGACAGTAATGTCAAACAAGATGTGAACTTATCAGACAACAAGGTGATGGACAATGTCACCTCCTCAGCTGTGAAACAGTCTACTGAGAATGAAGAGACAGAGGGGGGCGATTCAGGGGTGACCCCTGTAGAGGCAGCTTCTCCTACACATACAGAAAATACAATTGATAAATCCTCATCTGAGGACATCTCTATGCAGGTCAACCAATGTGATGATGTAGAGAAGATTTCAGCAGTGGAGTCCAGTGAAAACAACCCATCCAGTCTACTGGAGTCTGGGGCATTGACTTCTACAGATGATTTACTGCCAATTGGTGAGGAAGATTTATCTTTAACAAATAACACAGAAAGTCGAGGTGTTTCCTTCAATGTGCCGACCCTGGAAAGCATCACATCTGCTTTTGTCAAGGCTCAAGAACTTGTCTTATCTCAGGAAACTACAACTACAGAGCAAGACCCTGCAGTAAGTGTGACCAGTGATGAGAAGTTTGGAAGCTCCAAACCTATAGATGACTTGTTGCTCCAGAAATTGGAGGGTGAAGATTCAGGGACAACTCTGTCTCTTCTGGAACCGGCTTTAGCTTTGTCTCCTGACATCGAGGACTTGTCTGAGAAATGTTTGCTGAGCAGTGATGATATGAAAGATCTCACAGAATGTGACATTGAGAAGAACCTGTCCTTTGAGGATCCACAGAAGCAGTACATTCAGATGTCTAACGCTGATCTCACTGAAAACGACCTGTCCGATGATTTTGTTGCTTCTGGGAGTATTTTACTTGATGCTCCGAGTCTGGAAGAAACCACTAAAGAGGACGACATCTCTGCAGTCTCTGTGGAGGGTGAGGGGACATTGCATGAGCTATCAGACATGCTCTCACCGGAAATTCAAGAAAGTGAGGTTACAGAGAGCCAGGATGACAAACTTCTAAGTGGCGGAGGCCCATGTTTGAAATGTGGGCGACGGGTCAGACGAGGTAGAAAAGAGCTGGTTTGGTTTCCCATCTGCTATAAGTGCCGGTTGAAGGTAAAACGTGAGGAGCGCCATTCCGGTGAAGGTACCTCACCAGACTTCTCAAACTTCCTTATCAAGCAGGAGGCGGACTCTGCGCAGGATAATGCCATTTATAGGACTGTTAAACCTGGTCACAATATACATTCAATTAAGCAAGAATCTGCCTCCCTACTCCGAAAAATGTATAAATGTCCAAAATGTGTGAAATCCTTCAGAATCCCATCGCTGCTCGCCAGTCACATGAAATGTCATACGTTACCGCAGTGTTTGACCTGTGGATGCCCATTGACACTTGACAAAACCAAACGCATTCCCAAGAGTTGCCGCAAATGTGTCCAGAAGATCAAGCAGCAGAAGAAAGAGCCCCGGGCCCTATGTGCTGCGGGGGACGAGGAGGAGGACAGTCTGGATTCTGACAGTGGATCTCTGTCTGCTGACGAAGCAGATCTACAGAGCCTGACCGATGATGATGAACCCAGTCCAAGCTCTACTGAGAGAGAGGAAACTATGCCAGGAAGTGTTATGAGAGGAACCAAATCATTCCACTCTAAAGTCATGAGAAAGCGTAAGATGAATCCTGCTAAACATGCCCTGTACTGTACCTGTGATGTCGTCTTAAAGAGTGGAGCAAGACAACCAAAGATTTGTAAGAACTGCCAAAAGCCAGTCCAAGATCGACTGGTCACCTTCTCTAAAGCAAGCCTTATAGAGGGCTGTCATACTGTAGGGGGCAAACAGTTAAAGACCAAGAAGCGGCCTCTATTGGAGCCTGACCAAGAGAACATGCTGCTAGGTGACTCTTCACTGAGCCATGAGAACAAGCTGAGTCCTGATGATGACGACGGCAATGATGATGAGTTCTGTAACGAAGAGATTGAGTCTTTTACTGAATTAAATAGGAGTGACCAGTCAGCCCCCCCAGATGGTGAAAAACCACGTCTATGCCCGGAGTGTGGCAAAGTATTTAAATGCAATCGGTCTCTGAATCTTCACCTGTTGAGTCATTCGGCCACACAGTGCGAATCCTGCGGTTGTCGTCTGCAGAAAAAGAAGCGTGCGGGACGCTGGTCTAAGAGGTGTCGTGTCTGTAGACTCCTCACCAAAGATAAAGGACTTCCTGACAATGCCATAGAAGATGAGCTTCAAAGTGATAAGATCCCCAAGGAGAAGAACGTGGCTTCTGTCCGACTGAAGATGAAACGGGCAAAGGCAGTGAGAAGTAAAATCAAATCTGCTGCCAAACTCAAGAAAGAACTCAACTGGATGAACATGCTTTTGGCTGTGAAAGGTCTGACCCAAAAACCCAGAAAAAAGAAAGTACAGGCTATAAAGAGTGCAAGGGAAGAGAAGTCTGGTTATGGCTCAGAACCTGCTGAGGAGTCCGAGGCCTATTCAAGTTCTGAGGAGAAAACCAGTCTTCTTAAAGGTCTTTCTACTCCTTCCAAGTGTGACCCTGGGCCTTCAGAGCTGCATGTCCGTCAGAAGAAACTATTGGGTGGAGTATCGAAAGCCAATAAGAAGTGTATGTATAGAGAGAAGAACATTATAAAGGTGGAGGAGCAGCAGCTGCCCCCGTATAGTGATGATCCATTGGGTACTGCAGTATCTGTGAAAGAGGAGGAAGAAAACCAGTGTTTAGAATGTAATGAAATTTTTCCGAACTTTGATCTTCTGCTCGATCATCAGAAAGGTCATTTTGAGGGCCAACCATTCACATGTTCACAGTGCCCTCAGAGCTTCTCTACAGAGCAGTATTTGAGTATTCACATTAGTGCCCATGCTGAAGGTCCTCCTTTCCGCTGCCCAGAGTGCAATAAAACCTTTACTCGAAGGAACCACCTTGGAGTACATAGACGTGTGCACACAGGGTCACGACCCTACGCTTGCCCTGATTGTTCATGCAGATTTCGACAGAGGGGCAGCCTGATTATTCATCGGTATACACACAGGAACATTCAACTCATGATGCTAAAACCATATCAGTGTTCAGTATGTAATAAAAGCTTTAAACAGAAGGAAAGGCTGGTCATACATGAACGCCTCCACACCGGGGAATGCCCATTCTCATGTAAGGACTGTGACAAAGTGTTTCCCAGTAAGTCAAGGCTCTACGTACATCGTAAGATGCACAAAGTCCCTGAAGCTTCATCTAGTGCAGAGCAGAATGCAAGCTGTCAAGAAGAGTCAGAAGGTCCACCTTTCCAGTGCAAGGACTGTGAAAAGATCTGCTCCACCAAGGCAAGCTTTGTTCTTCATCGTAAGATTCATAAGTCTTCAGCTGTACTTGACCAGAGCAGCAGCAACATGGAGAACCAAGAAGGGACCACAAATGAGATGCCATCAACCTCTGAGGAGGATCTTGGCATAAAGACCGAACAGGAGGGAAATCCTTTTAGTTGTAACGACTGTACCAGGGTTTTCTCTACCAAGGCCAGTTTTGTCCTTCATCGTAAAGTGCACAGTTTGGGTCAGAATAGTCAATTTGTGTGTAAAGACTGTGGTAAAGTTTGCTCCACCAAAGCTAGTCTTGTTCTTCACCGTAAGGTGCACAAGTCTCCATTGATGTCTGACCTCAAAGCAAATATTGGAGATCCCCCTTACATCTGCAAGCTTTGTAAAAAAGTCTGTTCTACCAAGGCCAGTTTTGTACTTCATTGTAAAGTGCACAAAGTATTGTCTGGCAGCGAAAAGATCCTTAAGACGACCATGGAGCAGAAATCCTTCCTTTGTAAAAAATGTGGGGTTGTCTGCTCAACCAAAGCCAGCTTTGTCCTACATAGAAAGATACACAGATCCTCACCTAACCTTGAGCAGAAAGATGGAACTGGGCCACATCCTTTCACATGCAAGGACTGTGGGAAAGTGTGCTCCACCAAGGCTAGTTTTGTTCTTCATTGTAAGGTACACAAAGTAGTCCCAGACGGTGACCAGAGCTCAGTCCCTCAGGCCGATGTGGAAGAGAAGCCTTACCATTGTAAAGAATGTGGCAAAATCTATTCGACTAAAGGCAGGCTTTTGTCCCACATGAAACTACACGCTGATCTGGAAACGTCTGCTGAGGGCGAGCAGCTGCTAAATATAGACGCAGAGGAAAAGCCTTTCGCCTGTCCCATATGCCACATGAGGTTCACACGTCTGAAGATTCTCGTCCGTCACAAGCTCATCCATGGGGAAGACGTCTTCAGGTGTGGACATTGTGGAAAGAGATTCTTGTTTCAGAAATCCCTTATGAATCATGTACCAGTCTGTCTGAAGAGGACCAAGGGGAAAGCCCTTCTGGGGAAAGATAAGGTCCCGAAGAAGAGGAAACTTAAAGATGGTAATGAAGAGAGTGCCCCGAAGAAGAGGAAATACGAGCACAAGAAAGCTGTGACTGCTGCGCAAAAACTAAAAAATAAAAAGCTAATGAAAGTTAAGAAGCTGGCAGCAAATAAGGAGAAAACTAAACTGAAGAACATCCAGGAGAAGAAGCTGAAGAAACCAAAGGGAGAAGCTGAGCTGGATCCAGAGGCCGCGGGGGAGAATGACGGGAAACAAGAGAGACCTCTGGAGATTGGGACCAAGGAGAGCGGGAAAGAGAAGAAACCTAAAGATGGGGCCAAAGTGAAGAAGATTCTGAAGAAAGTGCCACAGAAGCGGCAAAAGGTTAGTAGTGAAAGCCTAAAGAAGTGGAGGATGATTGCTGCCGCCACCGTCAAGAAGAGGAAACTTCAGGCTGTTATTAGTGGAGGGAAGAAGAATGCCACCATGAAGAAGAAAGCTCCAAGTAAGACCAAGACAGGGGGGAAGAGCAGCAAGGATTAAGGAGGACCTACCGCTCCTCCACGTGATACATAACAGTGTTTTTAATCTCATCATAATTATCGAGCCGTTAACTTTGTAATGTTGTATTTTAATAAAAATCATTGAATGGGACGCCCCCTGGTGTGTGTTCTGTCCTACTGTGACCGGCTGTAGAGGAGAATATTACATAGGGTAGAAGTTGTGAATTCTAGGATCCTGCTCAGCAACTTCATCCCTTGAGTAGAATTAGAAGAACATCGTCTGTAGTCATGAGGTCTGTGACTCTGGTCCCTGCAATGTCTTTTATGCTGTGTGATGGCCATGATGGGTTCAGTGATGGCCGTGATAGGTTCAGAATCTGGCATTTTTATTGAGTGAAGTGATAGATTTACAATGAGCGTTCTGTGAGAACATGAAAACCCCCAGATAATTTCCCAAATTTAATATAAATACACAACCTTATAATATTTAGCTGAAATCTTCCAGGGGAGGAGAGGACCCCCATCCCCCCCACAAACGTGTGGGGGGGGGGGGCACAGTACAGCAGAGGAGAATGGAACTGGTAACAGTAAACTTTTATGTCCTGCTGTGTTGGATCACTCCATTATTGTAGGTAGTGACTGTGCGTTTGATTGCTCCATTATTATGACCAAATTAGTTCAGTCCATTATTGTAGGTAGTGACTGTGTGCGTTGGATCGCTCCGTTATTGTAGGTAGTGACTGTACATTGGGTCGCTCCGTTATTGTAGGTAGTGACTGTACATTGGGTCGCTCCGTTATTGTAGGTAGTGACTGTACATTGGGTCGCTCCGTTATTGTAGGTAGTGACTGTACATTGGGTCGCTCCGTTATTGTAGGTAGTGACTGTACATTGGGTCGCTCCGTTATTGTAGGTAGTGACTGTACATTGGGTCGCTCCGTTATTGTAGGTAGTGACTGTACGTTGGGTCGCTCCGTTATTGTAGGTAGTGACTGTGTGCGTTGGATCGCTCCATTATTGTAGGTAGTGACTGTGTGCGTTGGGTCGCTCCGTTATTGTAGGTAGTGACTGTGTGCGTTGGATCGCTCCGTTATTGTAGGTAGTGACTGTACATTGGGTCGCTCCGTTATTGTAGGTAGTGACTGTACATTGGGTCGCTCCGTTATTGTAGGTAGTGACTGTACGTTGGGTCGCTCCGTTATTGTAGGTAGTGACTGTGTGCGTTGGATCGCTCCGTTATTGTAGGTAGTGACTGTGTGCGTTGGATCGCTCCGTTATTGTAGGTAGTGACTGTGTGCGTTGGATCGCTCCGTTATTGTAGGTAGTGACTGTGTGCGTTGGATCGCTCCGTTATTGTAGGTAGTGACTGTACATTGGATCGCTCCGTTATTGTAGGTAGTGACTGTACATTGGGTCGCTCCGTTATTGTAGGTAGTGACTGTACGTTGGGTCGCTCCGTTATTGTAGGTAGTGACTGTGCGTTGGATCGCTCCGTTATTGTAGGTAGTGACTGTACATTGGGTCGCTCCGTTATTGTAGGTAGTGACTGTACATTGGGTCGCTCCGTTATTGTAGGTAGTGACTGTACATTGGGTCGCTCCGTTATTGTAGGTAGTGACTGTACGTTGGGTCGCTCCGTTATTGTAGGTAGTGACTGTGTGCGTTGGGTCGCTCCGTTATTGTAGGTAGTGACTGTGTGCGTTGGATCGCTCCGTTATTGTAGGTAGTGACTGTGTGCGTTGGATCGCTCCGTTATTGTAGGTAGTGACTGTACATTGGGTCGCTCCGTTATTGTAGGTAGTGACTGTACATTGGGTCGCTCCGTTATTGTAGGTAGTGACTGTACATTGGGTCGCTCCGTTATTGTAGGTAGTGACTGTACGTTGGGTCGCTCCGTTATTGTAGGTAGTGACTGTGTGCGTTGGATCGCTCCGTTATTGTAGGTAGTGACTGTGTGCGTTGGGTCGCTCCGTTATTGTAGGTAGTGACTGTGTGCGTTGGGTCGCTCCGTTATTGTAGGTAGTGACTGTGTGCGTTGGGTCGCTCCGTTATTGTAGGTAGTGACTGTGTGCGTTGGATCGCTCCGTTATTGTAGGTAGTGACTGTGTGCGTTGGGTCGCTCCGTTATTGTAGGTAGTGACTGTGTGCGTTGGATCGCTCCGTTATTGTAGGTAGTGACTGTGTGCGTTGGATCGCTCCCTTTAATGTAGGTAGACCCCTGTCATATAGTAACTGGTGTAGGTGTGATATGATATACCGCCTCATCTACTAGCGGAGGCAGTGGAAAAAATTACATTGAAAGGTAAAGTTAAATTTTGGACTCACCAAAAAATATCATCTAGTTCTGCCAGGATTCCAGAGATTCTAGATTCCGTACTGGGATTATCTCTACAACATCTAAAGTCTAAAACACCCATCAGCTGGGGGCACCAGGTACCCGTTGTACTCTGACTTATCAGGGTCTTAACGCCTGCAGCAGGTCCTGTGAAGTGCAGCCTCCATGGACGGGACTTGTTTCTACAGCACCTCCCACAGAGGGTCGATCAGATGAGGGCTGGGGAATCTGGAGGCTGTCACCACCTTCATCTCTTTGTCATATTCCTTATTCCTGGACAATGTCTACACCAGTGGTCTCAAACTGAGCCCCTCCAGATGTTGCAAAACTTCAACTGCCAGCGTGCCTGGACAGCCAACATCCGGGCATGCTGGGAGTTGAAATTTAGCAAAAGCTGCAGGGCCTCGGTTTAAAGACCACTTCACTAAGGGATAAGATGAGAGGGAAGCCTTGATTTACCTTTCGGGGACAGTGTGCATCCTCTGGAGGAGGCAGAAAGACCTTTTGGTGTACGGGCATTCTGAGAGTTAGTCTTGCAAAATCTTGGTGGCCACAGTTTGAGACCACTGGTCTACAGTGTGGCAGGGGGGGGGAGAGAATAAGGGGCTCCCACTGCCTTTAGGAGAGGGACTTGTCTGTAGAATGGTTAGGTAGGTGGTACTTGTCATGTCAATACGGTAACCTTCACATGATGTCAGGACCGTCAAGAAGAACATTTCCCAACACACTGCCCCGCCATCTTGTCTTCCTATAATGCACCCTGGTGCCGTCTCTTCTCACCCCCGGCCGTCCACATGATGGAGATCGACATCCCTCAGACCAGGTTCCTTCTTCCATTGCTCCAGGTCTGATGCTTACATGGGTCACATGATTTCTGACAATCCCCTTTTCCTGGTTTACTGAGGCCACCCACACTGGAGACCATCTGACGCAATCGTCTAGACATCACACTTTGTGTCAGTCGCTAAGATCCTAATAGTTGCCAGTTTTCCTGCTTCTATTAGGATCTTAGGGGGCAGCATCATGTGTGGGGGAAACCAGACACTGCCCAATACCATCCCTACAGTGATCATGGTGGGGGCAGCATCATGTCTGGAGGAAACCAGGTACTGTCCATCACCTGCCCAATACCATCCCTACAGTGATCATGGTGGGGGCAGCATCATGTCTGGAGGAAACCAGGCACTGCCCATCACCTGCCCAATACCATCCCTACAGTGATCATGGTGGGGGCAGCATCATGTCTGGAGGAAACCAGGCACTGCCCATCACCTGCCCAATACCATCCCTACAGTGATCATGGTGGGGGCAGCATCATGTCTGGGGGAAACCAGGTACTACCCATCAACTGCCCAATACCATCCCTACAGTGATCATGGTGGGGGCAGCATCATGTCTGGGGGAAACCAGGCACTGCCCATCACCTGCCCAATACCATCCCTACAGTGATCATGGTGGGGGCAGCATCATGTCTGGAGGAAACCAGGTACTGTCCATCACCTGCCCAATACCATCCCTACAGTGATCATGGTGGGGGCAGCATCATGTCTGGAGGAAACCAGGCACTGCCCATCACCTGCCCAATACCATCCCTACAGTGATCATGGTGGGGGCAGCATCATGTCTGGAGGAAACCAGGCACTGCCCATCACCTGCCCAATACCATCCCTACAGTGATCATGGTGGGGGCAGCATCATGTCTGGAGGAAACCAGGCACTGCCCATCACCTGCCCAATACCATCCCTACAGTGATCATGGTGGGGGCAGCATCATGTCTGGGGGAAACCAGGTACTACCCATCAACTGCCCAATACCATCCCTACAGTGATCATGGTGGGGGCAGGATCATGTCTGGGGGAAACCAGGCACTGCCCATCACCTGCCCAATACCATCCCTACAGTGATCATGGTGGGGGCAGCATCATGTCTGGAGGAAACCAGGTACTGTCCATCACCTGCCCAATACCATCCCTACAGTGATCATGGTGGGGGCAGCATCATGTCTGGAGGAAACCAGGCACTGCCCATCACCTGCCCAATACCATCCCTACAGTGATCATGGTGGGGGCAGCATCATGTCTGGAGGAAACCAGGCACTGCCCATCACCTGCCCAATACCATCCCTACAGTGATCATGGTGGGGGCAGCATCATGTCTGGGGGAAACCAGGTACTACCCATCACCTGCCCAATACCATCCCTACAGTGATCATGGTGGGGGCAGCATCATGTCTGGGGGAAACCAGGCACTGCCCATCACCTGCCCAATACCATCCCTACAGTGATCATGGTGGGGGCAGAATCATGTCTGGGGGAAATCAGGCACTGCCCATCACCTGCCCAATACCATCCCTACAGTGATCATGGTGGGGCAGCATCATGTCTGGAGGAAACAAGGCACTGCCCATCACCTGCCCAATACCATCCCTACAGTGATCATGGTGGGGCAGCATCATGTCTGGAGGAAACAAGGCACTGCCCATCACCTGCTTAATACAATCCCTACAGTGATCATGGTGGGGGGACAGCATCAAGTCTGGAGGAGACCAAGAAGACTAGGGGCTGGATTCACTGCCAAAGGGGCTTTAAAGGGGTAACCCAGGGAAAAACTTTTTTATATATCACCTGGCTCCAAAAAGTTAAACAGATTTTGTAAATTACTTCTATTAACCTCTTAAGGATGCAGGGCGTACCTGTACGCCCTGCGCCCAGTCCCGGTATTTAAAATGAGGTCACACCGTGACCCCGCATCATACCCGGCCGGTCCCGGCGGCTAATGATAGCCGGGACCCTGGGCTAATAGCGTGCGGCACTGAACGTTGTGCCGCATGCTATTAACCCTTTAGACGTGGCGATCAAAGTTGATCGCCGCGTCTAAAGGGTTAAGTAAAAGCTTCCCGGCAGCTCAGTCGGACTGATCGGGACTATCTCGATTAAAATTGCGATGTCCCGATCAGCTAGGACGCGAGCGGAGGCCCCCTCACCTCGCTCAGTTGCGTCCGATCGGTGTTTGATTGCTCCAAGCCTGAGCTACAGGCTTGAGCAATCGTTCACCCTATAACGCTGATCTATGCGTTGTTATGGCTTTGCAGGGATCAGTGTAAATGATCAGTGTGTGCAGTGTTATAGTCTCCTATGGTATAACAATGTTCAGTGTTATAGTTTCACTGCAAAAAAAGTTAAAGGTAATTTAACCCCTTCCCTAATAAAAGTTTGAATCACCCCCTTTTCCCATAAAAAAAAAAAGTGTAAATAAAAATAAACATATGTGGTATCGCCGCGTTCAGAAATGTCCGAACTATAAAAATATATTGTTAATTAAAGGAGTAGTCCAGTAGTGAACAAGTGGTGAACAACTTATCCCATTTCCTAAGGATAGGGGATAAGTTGCAGATCGCGGGGGGGGGGGTCCGACCGCTGGGGCCCCCGCGATCTCCTGTATGGGGCCCAAACAGCCCGCGCAAAGGGGGCGTGTCGACCCCCGCACGAAGCGGTGGCCGACACGCCCCCTCGATACAACTCTATGGCAGAGCCGGAGTGCTGCCTTTCGGCAATCTCTGGCTCTGCCATAGCGATGTATTGAGGGGGTGTGTCGGCCGCCGCTTTGTGCGGGGGTCGACACCCGCTATCTGGCCGGAGAGCCTGGCCCCCGTACAGAGAGATCGCAGGGGCCCCAGCGGTCAGACCCCCTGCGATCTCAAACTTATCCCCTATCCTTAGGATAGGGGATACGTTTTTCACCACTGGACTACCCCTTTAAACCGCACGGTCAGGAGGGGTTTGGGGTGGGATATCTGGCAAGTTGTATGATGTCATATTAATCCATATAGGAAACTGTTTGTTTTGCTTCTCATTTCTATACCTGATAAGCCATGTGCGGGGTATGCCCCGAAGCACTTCTTCTGTATTAAACTTGAAAACCAAATCAAAATAGGTTTATGTGCGAAAAAATTCCAAAGTCCAAAATTAGTGTATTTTTGGTCACTTTTTATATCCTGAAAAAATTTATAAAAAGCAATCAAAGTCCGATCAATACAAGAATGGTACCGATAAAAACTTCAGAACACGGCGGAAAAAATTAGCCCTCATACCAGCCCGTACGCGGAAAAATAAGTTATAGGGGTCAGAAGATGAGAATTTTTTACGTATAAATTTTCCTGCATGTAGTTATGATTTTTTTTTTCAGAAGTACGACAAAATCAAACCTACATAAGTAGGGAATCATTTTAACCGGATGGACCTACAGAATAAATGCACTGTGTAGAAATGAAAGCCCCCAAAAGTTACAAAATGAATTTTTTTCTTCAATTTTGTCGCACAATCATTTTTTTTTTCCGTTTCGCCGTGGATTTTTTGGTAAAATGACTGTCACTGCAAAGTAGAATTGGTGGCGCAAAAAATAAGCCATCATATGGAATTCTATGTGCAAAATTTAAAGCATTATGATTTTTAGAAGATGATGAGGAAAAAATGAAAATGGAAAAATGCTGAGTCCTTAAGGGGTTAAAAAATGTTAATCATTTCAGTACTTATGAGCTGCTGAAGTTGAGTTGTTCTTTTCTGTCTAAGTGCTCTGTGATGACACCTGTCTCGGGAACTGTCTATAGTAGAAGCAAAAATAAATTCCTGGAATACCCCTTTAAGTACTGTGTAAAGGGTCTGAATACTATGAATACATAGGGAAAACAAAAATTTCACATTGGATACAGAGACTTCACTTCACTTTCAAAATATGAAAGCTCAGCTGTGATTGGTTGCTATAGACAAAACCAGACCAATGTGGGCCAATGTTTCAGCACCTTCTCAGCTCCCTGACATGTCCCCTAAGGACAAACTAACTCTCAGACTCTAGGATGATAATTTTGTATTTTATTTTTGTTTTACATGGTCCCTTCTCCAGTCTGGTTGATATGTCACCACCCTCAGTCATACTGGAATCCCCCAGTGGAGGTGATCAGCTGCTGGAGGAAGGCAGTGGAGAGCTGCAGGTGTCGATGCAGTTTGGAGTAGGCCTGTCTTGAGGACTGTGTTGTAGACCTCGTCTCCGTGTCTTGCAGTATTGGCCCATCATTGACCTTTCTTTGCGGAGGGGCCGTGACTTTCACTGTTGTCTTGTTACGACTGTGAGACTTCATGTGTCGATGGAGTCCAGAAACCTGCGAGAAACTGCGTTTACACTTTGGACAGGTGACGTTGGGCTTGTCCTGTGAGGGCTGATGTGTGGAGTTAATGTCTGGTTGTCCATTTCTAAGGAATGGTGGAAGGTGGTGCTGATCACTGAGATAGCTGGAGCATGTAGGACAGGAGAAGGCCCCTTTCTCCAGCTGCAGGCTCTCATGATAGTTTGGACCCTGTAAGAAGCTTCGGCCACACATGGAACATTTATAGAAGTTCTCAGTGTACAGAGACTCTAGTGGGGACCTCTGCTGGCCTGTCACAGTCAGCCATGTGCCTCCTTCCTCAACACACTGACCATTAGTTAAGGGGGTCTGCTCAGTCCACTGTAATGTCCCTGGAGATAGAGCCCTCTGATTGTCTGTCCATGGCAAATAATAATTGTTGTGAGGATCGGTGGAGGCCAAAGGCAACACGGCTCCCCCCTGCAGGTCCCAGTGCTCCTCTTTATTAGGGTACTCTGGATGGCCCTCCCATCTGTCACTATGGAGGGACATTATTTCACTTCCAATAGTAACATTTATCTCCTCCACCTTAATGACCGTCAGGAACTCAGTATCTGGAAGAAAGAAAAGGAAAGTGGTCAGAAGTCATCACCTTTATCGCATTCAAATTCATTATAACTAAGCTGCCAAGAATGGGTTCTGTCTGGTGTGGCCCACAGAAGTTCCATCCCTAGAAGAAGGAAGACATGGTTTACATATCTTCAACTGCCTTCTGGGGGCCCTGCTCACAACAGAGATAAGACCTTCACCCAGACTCCTCAACAATAAGAGATTACTGATGAGAGAAGGAACTCACTGTCCAAGTGATCCTGTGTCCCCTCCTGATTACACCCATTGAATAGATCAACGCTAAATCCACTCAAGACTTGTTCAAAACCAACACACGGACTGGAGGCATCTTCAAGTGTTCGTATTAAAGCCCATGTCCTTGGCCCAGCTATGGGGGATCCATCTTTATTCTCTGGTTTCACCTCATGGATGAATGTTGTTTCTCGGACGGGTGGATCAGACTTCTCTTCTAATCTCTTCTGTGCTCCAGTGGTGGGAGGTTGTTCATCAGTTACAGGATATGGAGAGAAGAGTTCACCAGAAGATGGTGCCTTCTCCAGAGTCACTGCAGTCTCTGGTATATAGATGAGGTCTTCTAGTACAGTCTCTGGTATATGGATGATTTCTTCTAGTGCAGTCTCTTCAGTTTCTGCACTGTCTCTTTGCTCAGACTCCCCTCTCTTCAGGAACATGTAACCTGGAAGACACAATATTCATTATCTGGGATACGAAGATAGTAAAAAGTGCTCTCCCTTACTGAGCTTATAATCTGTGAGGAAATAGGAGACAAGAAGAGTGAGGATGTGTAGTAACTCGACAGCTCCACTCTCCCGCACCTGCAGTCGGACGGGCCAGCAGCGCACTTGGCCGAATGGAATCAAAAGGAAATAATGGAAATGTCCAGCGCTTTAGTATGCAAAAATTCTTCGGCTTTATTGAGTCATAAAAACATGCAGCATAGGGACAAAAACACTGACGCGTTTCGGATCAGTGCGATCCTTAGACAAGAAGAGTGAGGACCCTGATCACAGGAGCTTACAATCTATGAGGAGACGAGAGGAGTGAGGACCCTGATCACAAGAGCTTACAATCTATGAGAAGAGGAATGAGGACCCTGATCACAGGAGCTTACAATCTATGAGGAGACGAGAGGAGTGAGGACCCTGATCACAAGAGCTTACAATCTATGAGAAGAGGAATGAGGACCCTGATCACAGGAGCTTACAATCTATGAGAAGAGGAATGAGGACCCTGATCACAGGAGCTTACAATCTATGAGGAGACGAGAGGAGTGAGGACCCTGATCACAAGAGCTTACAATCTATGAGGAGATGAGAGAAGTGAGGACCCTGATCACAAGAGCTTACAATCTATGAGAAGAGGAATGAGGACCCTGATCACAGGAGCTTACAATCTGAGGGAATAGGAGACAAGAGGTCCTTGTTCTGTACGGCCATGTTTTAAAAATAATTCCATTCTACACATAACTGAGTGCTACACTATGTATGAACAGGCATGAAGTGAACTAGAGTGTAAGGAGTGGAGGGAGATGGTTGAATAATAGTAAAAATAGAAGAAGAGTCTGGACGAGGTGAAAGGGAATAGGGTCACTAGTGCAGGTTGTAGGGCAAGAAGAAGAACAAAGCCTGGAGAGGACTTCAGAAGAAGAGCAGAGCCCGGATAGGACATCAGAAGAAGAGCAGAGCCGGAAAGGACTTCAGGAGAAGAGGGGAGCCCTCCGAGGACTTTAGGAGAAGAGGGGAGCCCTCAGAGGACTGCTGAAGATGACCAGAACCATAGGAAGAACCCAGACATAACCAGAACTCCCCCCTCAGACCATGTCCTCCCATAAAATGTGTGAAAGCATAGAGGACCAGAGATGACCAATTCATCAATCCGATTCTCGGGGGCGATGGTGGTGGTGGTCAATGTGTTTTGTCTAGAAAAAGTATTTCCCCAAATGTCTGACTCCCTGGAAGAGTCCGGAACTACTTTATCTGGACCTAACGCATCGACCTGGAGATTTCTTTAAATTATTTCTTCCTTACCCAGAGAATTGACCAGGTCCATGTGACTCCTTACCCAGAGAATTGACCAGGTCCATGTGACTCCTTACCCAGAGAGGTGACCAGGTCCATGTGACTCCTTATCCAGAGAGGTGACCAGGTCCATGTGACTCCTTACCCAGAGAGGTGACCAGGTCCATGGTGTCCCTCATAACAGTCCTGTACAGTTCTCTCTGCCACGTGGCCAGTTCAAGCCATTCCTCATCTGAGAAGGACAACGTTGTGTCCTCAAACACAGGTGCAGCCTGAAAGACACAGAAGATACAGGATTACCACCATGTGGGGCTGCACTGCGGGGGTACTAGGGTGGGTACAGGATGAAGTGGGGATGGGTTGGGTACTGCATGGTGTGGGTACAGGGTGTGTAAGTAGTGCATGGTGTGGTTACAGGGGGTGTGATGGAGGATGGGGTGAGTAGCGCATGGTGTGGGTAGAGGGGGCGTGATGGAGGCTGGTGGGGGTACAGGAGGTGTGAATTCAGGGCATCACAACATGGACCATATACGCTGGGGTCTGTGACATACTGAGGAGGTCTGGGGTGGAGTAAAGTAGGCTGTGGTGGTCTGCAGTAGAATGAGGTAGTCTGTAGTAAACTGTGGTGGCCTGTGGTGGTCTGCAGTAGAATGAGGTAGTCTGTAGTAAACTGTGGTGGTCTGTGGTGGTCTGCAGTAGACTGTGGTGGTCTGTGGTGGTCTGCAGTAGACTGAGGTGGTCTGTGGTGGTCTGCAGTAGACTGAGGTGGTCTGTGGTGGTCTGCAGTAGACTGAGGTGGTCTGCAGTAGACTGAGGTGGTCTGTGGTGGTCTGCAGTAGACTGAGGTGGTCTGCAGTAGACTGAGGTGGTCTGTGGTGGTCTGCAGTAGACTGAGGTGGTCTGTGGTGGTCTGCAGTAGACTGAGGTGGTCTGCAGTAGACTGAGGTGGTCTGTGGTGGTCTGCAGTAGACTGAGGTGGTCTGTGGTGGTCTGCAGTAGACTGAGGTGGTCTGTGGTGGTCTGCAGTAGACTGAGGTGGTCTGTGGTGGTCTGCAGTAGACTGAGGTGGTCTGTGGTGGTCTGCAGTAGACTGAGGTGGTCTGTGGTGGTCTGCAGTAGACTGAGGTGGTCTGCAGTAGACTGAGGTGGTCTGTGGTGGTCTGCAGTAGACTGAGGTGGTCTGCAGTAGACTGAGGTGGTCTGTGGTGGTCTGCAGTAGACTGAGGTGGTCTGTGGTGGTCTGCAGTAGACTGAGGTGGTCTGTGGTGGTCTGCAGTAGACTGAGGTGGTCTGTGGTGGTCTGCAGTAGACTGAGGTGGTCTGTGGTGGTCTGCAGTAGACTGAGGTGGTCTGTGGTGGTCTGCAGTAGACTGAGGTGGTCTGCAGTAGACTGAGGTGGTCTGCAGTAGACTGAGGTGGTCTGTGGTGGTCTGCAGTAGACTGAGGTGGTCTGTGGTGGTCTGCAGTAGACTGAGGTGGTCTGCAGTAGACTGAGGTGGTCTGTGGTGGTCTGCAGTAGACTGAGGTGGTCCCTATTGAGCTCAGGTCAGAACCCTTCAAGCCAGTGCCACCAACTCTAACACTGACTCCATAGGCCGGGACTCAGTCACAGAGTAAAAGTATGTATATATAACAGTGTGTGTGTGTGTGTATATATACACACACATATATATACATATACATACATACATAAACATATATACACCCCCACCCCCCCTGGGGACCTGTCTCTCATTGTCCTCCATGACTGCAGCCTTCTATCCTCGTGGTTTCTATGATACAAATATTTTTCCCATCTTTGTTGCCAGGCAACCAACCAGATACTCACATGCCAGTTGCTAGGATACCTGGTTTCCAGGCCCTTCTGCTTTTGTTGCTAGGAGACCGTGTGCTTGGACTAAGACGTGGTCAATTCCATTCTACAGACTGATTAGCAGAAGGGGCCGAGCGGCCATTATATCTATAAACAGCTAGTCGAGGCCTGACTACCCATCCCCCACCTCACACCCTGGACCCATCCCCCACCGCACGCCCTGGTCCCACACCCTGCAGGACCCATCCCCCCCACCTCACACCCTGGACCCACACCCTGCAGGACCCATCCCCCAGCTCACACCCTGCAGGACCCATCCCCCACCGCACACCCTGGTCCCACACCCTGCAGGACCCATCCCCCCACCTCACATCCTGGACCCACACCCTGCAGGACCCATCCCCCCACCTCACATCCTGGACCCACACCCTGCAGGACCCATCCCCCAGCTCACACCCTGGACCCACACCCTGCAGGACCCATCCCCCCACCTCACACCCTGGACCCACACCCTGCAGGACCCATCCCCCAGCTCACACCCTGCAGGACCCATCCCCCACCGCACACCCTGGTCCCACACCCTGCAGGACCCATCCCCCCACCTCACATCCTGGACCCACACCCTGCAGGACCCATCCCCCAGCTCACACCCTGCAGGACCCATCCCCCACCGCACACCCTGGTCCCACACCCTGCAGGACCCATCCCCCCACCTCACATCCTGGACCCACACCCTGCAGGACCCATCCCCCAGCTCACACCCTGCAGGACCCATCCCCCACCGCACACCCTGGTCCCACACCCTGCAGGACTCATCCCCCCACCTAACACCCTGGACCCACACCCTGCAGGACCCATCCCCCCACCTCACATCCTGGACCCACACCCTGCAGGACCCATCCCCCCACCTCACATCCTGGACCCACACCCTGCAGGACCCATCCCCCCACCTCACATCCTGGACCCACACCCTGCAGGACCCATCCCCCAGCTCACACCCTGCAGGACCCATCCCCCCACCTCACATCCTGGACCCACACCCTGCAGGACCCATCCCCCCACCTCACATCCTGGACCCACACCCTGCAGGACCCATCCCCCCACCTCACATCCTGGACCCACACCCTGCAGGACCCATCCCCCAGCTCACACCCTGCAGGACCCATCCCCCCACCTCACATCCTGGACCCACACCCTGCAGGACCCATCCCCCCCACCTCACATCCTGGACCCACACCCTGCAGGACCCATCCCCCAGCTCACA
>NW_026609198.1:296158-300355 GCF_029499605.1 Hyla sarda
ACTACTACTTATAATATATATTATTATTATTACTATTATTAATACTGCTCATAATATAACTAATAACAATAATAAAAAAATACTAATATATAATATAACTAATAATAATATATACAATAATCTACTACTACCCATATATAATACTACCTGCTCGTGGTCTCCGGACGCCGTCATGTCTCCTCCGCTGTCGACTCAGCTCTGACCGTCCCTCTGGATGACTGCTCTCTCATATTGTGTTGCCCCTCCCCCCTGAGTGTCGTTCAGTGACATCATCAACTCATTATAATATCAATGGAGTCAAAACACACCGTGAATCTCCAGACTTTTCTACATACATGGACACTACACAGTACAACTTCCCTTACTCTGTGTATATATATATGTATTGTATATGTGGGGTGTATATATATATGTATTGTATATGTGGGGTGTATATATATATATATGTATTGTATATGTGGGGTGTGTATATATATATATATGTATTGTATATGTGGGGTGTATATATATGTATTGTATATGTGGGGTGTATATATATATATATGTATTGTATATGTGGGGTGTATATATATATGTATTGTATATGTGGGGTGTATATATATATATATATATATATGTATTGTATATGTGGGGTGTATGTATTGTATATGTGGGGTGTATATATATATATATGTCTTGTATATGTGGGGTGTATATATATATATATATATATATATATATATATATATATATGTCTTGTATATGTGGGGTGTATGTATATATGTATTGTATATGTGGGGTGTATGTATTGTATATGTGGGGTGTATGTATTGTATATGTGGGGTGTATATATATATATATATATATATATGTATTGTATATGTGGGGTGTATATATATATATATATATATATATGTATTGTATATGTGGGGTGTATGTATTGTATATGTGGGGTGTATATATATATATATATATATGTATTGTATATGTGGGGTGTATATATATATATATATATATATGTATTGTATATGTGGGGTGTATATATATATATATATATATATATATGTATTGTATATGTGGGGTGTATGTATTGTATATGTGGGGTGTATATATATATATGTATTGTATATGTGGGGTGTATGTATTGTATATGTGGGGTGTATATATATATATATATATATATATATATATATATGTATTGTATATGTGGGGTGTATATATATATATATATATATATATATATATATATATGTATTGTATATGTGGGGTGTATATATATATATATATATATGTATTGTATATGTGGGGTGTATATATATATATATATATGTATTGTATATGTGGGGTGTATATATATATATATATATATATATGTATTGTATATGTGGGGTGTATATATATATATATATATATATATGTATTGTATATGTGGGGTGTATATATATATATACATATGTATTGTATATGTGGGGTGTATATATATATATATATACATATGTATTGTATATGTGGGGTGTATATATATATATATATATACATATGTATTGTATATGTGGGGTGTATATATATATATATATATATATATGTATTGTATATGTGGGGTGTATATATATATATATATATATATATATATATGTATTGTATATGTGGGGTGTATATATATATATATATATATATGTATTGTATATGTGGGGTGTATATATATATATATATATATATATATATATATATATGTATTGTATATGTGGGGTGTATATATATATATATATATATATATATGTATTGTATATGTGGGGTGTATATATATATATATATATATATGTATTGTATATGTGGGGTGTACGTATTGTATATGTGGGGTGTATATATATATGTATTGTATATGTGGGGTGTATATATATATATGTATTGTATATGTGGGGTGTATATATATATATGTATTGTATATGTGGGGTGTATATATATATATATGTATTGTATATGTGGGGTGTATATATATATATATATATATGTATTGTATATGTGGGGTGTATATATATATATACATATGTATTGTATATGTGGGGTGTATATATATATATATACATATGTATTGTATATGTGGGGTGTATATATATATATATATATACATATGTATTGTATATGTGGGGTGTATATATATATATATATATATATATATGTATTGTATATGTGGGGTGTATATATATATATATATATATATATATATGTATTGTATATGTGGGGTGTATATATATATATATATATATATGTATTGTATATGTGGGGTGTATATATATATATATATATATATATATATATATATATATATATGTATTGTATATGTGGGGTGTATATATATATATATATATATATATGTATTGTATATGTGGGGTGTATATATATATATATATATATATGTATTGTATATGTGGGGTGTACGTATTGTATATGTGGGGTGTATATATATATGTATTGTATATGTGGGGTGTATATATATATATGTATTGTATATGTGGGGTGTATATATATATATGTATTGTATATGTGGGGTGTATATATATATATATGTATTGTATATGTGGGGTGTATATATATATATATATATATGTATTGTATATGTGGGGTGTATATATATATATGTATTGTATATGTGGGGTGTATATATATATATGTATTGTATATGTGGGGTGTATATATATATATATGTATTGTATACGTGGGGTGTATATATATGTGTAATGTATACGTGGGGTGTATATATATATGTGTAATGTATACGTGGGGTGTATATATATATGTGTAATGTATATGTGGGGTGTATATATATATGTGTAATGTATATGTGGGGTGTATATATATATGTGTAATGTATATGTGGGGTGTATATATATATATATATATATGTGTATTGTATATGTGGGGTGTGTATATATATGTATTGTATATGTGGGGTGTATATATATATATGTATTGTATATGTGGGGTGTATATATATATGTGTAATGTATACGTGGGGTGTATATATATATGTGTAATGTATACGTGGGGTGTATATATATATGTGTATTGTATACGTGGGGTGTATATATATATATGTATTGTATATGTGGGGTGTATATATATATGTATTGTATATGTGGGGTGTATATATATATGTATTGTATATGTGGGGTGTATATATATATGTATTGTATATGTGGGGTGTATGTATTGTATATGTGGGGTGTATGTATTGTATATGTGGGGTGTATATATATATGTATTGTATATGTGGGGTGTATGTATTGTATACGTGGGGTGTATGTATTGTATATGTGGGGTGTATATATATATGTATTGTATATGTGGGGTGTATTGTATTGTATATGTGGGGTGTATATATATATATATGTATTGTATATGTGGGGTGTATATATATATGTATTGTATATGTGGGGTGTATATATATGTGTAATGTATATGTGGGGTATATATATATATATGTATTGTATATGTGGGGTGTATATATATATGTATTGTATATGTGGGTGTATGTATTGTATATGTGGGGTGTATATATATATATGTATTGTATATGTGGGGTGTATATATATATATGTATTGTATATGTGGGGTGTATATATATATATGTATTGTATATGTGGGGTGTATATATATATATGTATTGTATATGTGGGGTGTATATATATATATATGTATTGTATATGTGGGGTGTATATATATATATATGTATTGTATATGTGGGGTGTATATATATATATGTATTGTATATGTGGGGTGTATATATATATATGTATTGTATATGTGGGGTGTATGTATTGTATATGTGGGGTGTATATATATATGTATTGTATATGTGGGGTGTATATATATATATGTATTGTATATGTGGGGTGTATATATATATATGTATTGTATATGTGGGGTGTATATATATATATGTATTGTATATGTGGGTGTATATATATATATGTGTATTGTATATGTGGGGTGTATATATATATGTATTGTATATGTGGGGTGTATATATATATATGTATTGTATATGTGGGGTGTATATATATATATGTATTGTATATGTGGGGTGTATATATATATATGTATTGTATATGTGGGGTGTATATATATATATGTATTGTATATGTGGGGTGTATATATATATATATATATATATGTATTGTATATGTGGGGTGTATGTATTGTATATGTGGGGTGTAT
>NW_026609198.1:300555-395699 GCF_029499605.1 Hyla sarda
TGTTGTAAGGATTCCTCCTTGGGGATTAGCTCCAGGATCGTCCCGATCACGGCCACAGGACACGTTTCCACTCAATAAACCTGCAGACAACGGTTATTCATGCACGCCCGGCACCTCGCCAGCTTTATTTCCACAGGTTGCAGGGAAAACAAACATAACGCAGGAACAAAATAAAGTCCTAGAGCGTCTGGTCAGTGACTACACATATCAGCATGCCCTGACTACTATCTGGTGAGCTCAGCCAGTATAACGTGTCTCCTGTTACTCACAGTTCACACCACTTCTTGGACCACTCACAGCTCCTTCTGCATGTGTGTATGTATGTATGTGTGTGTGTGTGTGTGTGTGTGTGTGTGTGTGTGTGTGTGTGTGTATATATATATACACAGGTCCGTGTGTCTCTCCCTACAGCAGCATACTGTATCCAGGGAGAGCGCAGATCAGACTGAGTCTCCATCTTATATTCACCTCCCCTCCCTCCTGCCTCATTGTAAGGAGCACATGTATTTGAAAGGCAGAAACCATCTGCCTTTCCTTTCTCTTGGACAACTTTTGTCCCACAGTCTCTGAAGTCCTTGACTTCTTTCTTTCAGACTTTTACCAGCCACCAATTACAAGTCTCTCGGTCACACCTCTCCAGTACCAGGTTCTTCACCCTGGTGTGGGCAGGGTTCTTGAAATTAAGGACAGAGGACCGATGCTTCTAACCTTTGTCTTCTTCTGGCTTGCCGGACCTCTGCCTCTGCTTCAGAGAATCTTTCGGCCTCAGTGGCTTCACCAACCACTGTCTTGTTCTCTGTAGCTTCAGAGGACCTCCGACACGGGTCCATCTCAGTTTCAACTTTAGAGGACTTCCCACCTGGTTTCACCACAGTTTTGACTTCAGTGGATTTCTCACATGGTTTCACCTCATCCCTTCCAGCTTTCTCTTCAGGGGCACCAGCTTCCTCAGGTTTGGCTTCAGAGTCTTTGGCTCCTTCAGGTTCTTGTGTAGAATCAGCTTCTACTACTGTTTGGCTTTTCTCTGCAGCTTCTTCAGGATTACTCTTCTCTTCACCTGTAGCTTCAGTTGGGCCGTTCTCTTTACTCACAGCTTTTGAGGTTGACTCTGGTTTAGCTTCTGCTTCAGAGGATTTCTCTGCCTCAGCATTACCTTCAGAATTTTTGGTCTGCTCAGGTTCAGAGGATTTCCCGCCTGACTTCTCCTTAGTCTCCACTTCAGAGGATTTCCCACCAGGTTTCAGCTCAGTCCTAGCTTCAGGGGACTTCTTACAGGGCTTCACGTCAATCTTAGCTTTAGAGGACTTTTTCGCAATCAGAGAAAGCATAACTGTATCCCGTAATTTCTGCCCCAGAAGCCTTTCTTGAGCCAATTCCACCATATCTTGGTCTCTGCTCTCTTTTAGGACTTCCCGGTCCTCTTCCTTTTTCTCACATTTTCGCAGCTTACACTGGAGCGTAGCGGACTTCATCCTCTCACTGTCAAGTAACTCTGTCAAGTCCCTGACAGTATCTTCCGAAGACACCAATTGTTTCCCTCACCTGTTCATTGTCCGCCAGCACCGCCACCTGCTCGTAGAGTTGCGCTCCCAGCAAAACCAAGGCAGCTACATGGGACCTTCTGCGCGTTTCGTTCTGCGCTTCCAGGTTCTTTTAAGATCTTCATGTCATCTTCCAGCTTTATATATTTCAGCTGCTCACTCTTGAGTTGTGCGGAGATCATCTTCTCACTGTCCAGCAATTGTTTCTTGGACTTCACTAACTCATTGATAGATTTTCCACTCTCACAATCTGTTGAGATAAATCTGAGATCTCCTGTTGCAAGTTCTTGTTTTCATGTTTCAGAGTCTCAACTTGTTCCAGGGCCTCCTCATACTGCTCACGGAGCAAGACATTGTCATGACGAGCAGACTGAAGAGCATGTGCAAGGACATTCTTCACCTTGTCTTCCTCCTCAAGTTGTCTCTTAGCTTTAGAGACACTCCCCAGATTGCTGGCAAGAGCCTCAGCTTCCATCTTCATCTCGTTCTTCTCTTTTTCTATGTTTTCCATGGCTGCCAGCCTAGCCTTGTGATCACCCCGCAGAGCCTGATATGCACCATGTAGAAGACTCACTTCTTCTTCCTGGAATGACATCCGCTTGGCCAGACTCTGCACTTCACTCTCCTTACTGGTCACAAGACCCTGGGAGCGGGACAGTTCATCCTGCAGAGCCACAAACTCACTTCTGTGATGCTCCAGGACTTTCTCCAGCTGAAGTCTCGCTTCTTGCTCTTTCTTAACCCCTTAAGGACTCAGGGTTTTTTCAGTTTTTGCACTTTCGTCTTTTCCTCCTTACCTTTTAAAAATCATAACCCTTTCAATTTTCCACCTAAAAAATCCATATTATGGCTTATTTTTTGCGTCGCCAATTCTACTTTGCAGTGACATTAGTCATTTTACCCAAAAATTCACAGCGAAACGGAAAAAAAAAAAATCATTGTGCGACAAAATCGAAGAAAAAACGCCATTTTGTAACTTTTGGGGGCTTCCGTTTCTACGCAGTGCATATTTCGGTAAAAATGACACCTTATCATTATTCTGTAGGTCCATACGGTTATAATGATCCCCGACTTATATAGGTTGGATTTTGTCTTCTGGAAAAAAATCCTAACTACATGCAGGAAAATGTATACGTTTAAAAATGTCATCTTCTGATCCCTATAACTTTTTTATTTTTCCACGTACAGGGCGGTATGAGGGATCATTTTTTGCGCCGTGATCTGAAGTTTTTATTGGTATGATTTTTGTTTTGATCGGACTTTTTGATCACTTTTTAATGGTATAAAAAGTGACCAAAATAAGCTTTTTTGGACTTTGGAATTTTTTTGCGCGTACGCCATTGACCGTACGGCTTAATTAATGATATATTTTTATAGTTCGGACATTTACACACGCGGCGATACCAAATATGTTTATTTATTTATTTTTCTTACACTTATTTTTTTTATGGGAAAAGGGGGGTGATTCAAACTTTTATAAGGGAAGGGGTTAAATGACTTTTATTAACACTTTTTTTTTTACATTTTTTTTGCAGTGTTATAGGTCCCATAGGAGACTATAATATTGATCACACTGATCTCTTATACTGATCATTATTATCCCATAGACTATAATACTGATCACACTGATCTCTTATACTGATCATTGTTATCCCATAGGAGACTATAATACTGATCACACTGATCTCTTATACTGATCATTATTATCCCATAGAAGACTATAATACTGATCACACTGATCTCTTATACTGATCATTATTATCCCATAGGAGACTATAATACTGATCACACTGATCTCTTATACTGATCATTGTTATCCCATAGGAGACTATAATACTGATCACACTGATCTTATACTGATCATTATTATCCCATAAGAGACTATAACACTGCACACACTGATCTCTTATACTGATCATTATTATCCCATAGGGACCTATAACACTGCACACACTGATCTCTTATACTGATCATTGTTATCCCATAGGAGACTATAACACTGCACACACTGATCTCTTATACTGATCATTGTTATCCCATAGGAGACTATAATACTGCACACACTGATCTCTTATACTGATCATTATTATCCCATAGGAGACTATAATACTGCACACACTGATCTCTTATACTGATCATTATTATCCCATAGGAGACTATAATACTGATCACACTGATCTCTTATACTGATCATTGTTATCCCATAGGAGACTATAATACTGATCACACTGATCTCTTATACTGATCATTATTATCCCATAAGAGACTATAACACTGCACACACTGATCTCTTATACTGATCATTATTATCCCATAGGGACCTATAACACTGCACACACTGATCTCTTATACTGATCATTATTATCCCATAGGAGACTATAACACTGCACACACTGATCTCTTATACTGATCATTGTTATCCCATAGGAGACTATAATACTGCACACACTGATCTCTTATACTGATCATTATTATCCCATAGGAGACTATAATACTGCACACACTGATCTCTTATACTGATCATTATTATCCCATAGGAGACTATAATACTGCACACACTGATCTCTTATACTGATCATTATTATCCCATAGGAGACTATAATACTGCACACACTGATCTCTTATACTGATCATTATTATCCCATAGGGACCTATAACACTGCACACACTGATCTCTTATACTGATCATTGTTATCCCATAGGGACCTATAACACTGCACACACACTGATCTCTTATACTGATCATTATTATCCCATAGGAGACTATAACACTGCACACACTGATCTCTTATACTGATCATTATTATCCCATAGGACACTATAACACTGCACACACTGATCTCTTATACTGATCATTGTTATCCCATAGGGACCTATAACACTGCACAAACTGATCTCTTATACTGATCATTATTATCCCATAGGAGACTATAACACTGCACACACTGATCTCTTATACTGATCATTGTTATCCCATAGGGACCTATAACACTGCACACACTGATCTCTTATACTGATCATTATTATCCCATAGGGACCTATAACACTGCACACACTGATCTCTTATACTGATCATTGTTATCCCATAGGGACCTATAACACTGCACACACTGATCTCTTATACTGATCATTATTATCCCATAGGAGACTATAACACTGCACACACTGATCTCTTATACTGATCATTATTATCCCATAGGGACCTATAACACTGCACACACTGATCTCTTATACTGATCATTGTTATCCCATAGGAGACTATAACACTGCACACACTGATCTCTTATACTGATCATTATTATCCCATAGGAGACTATAACACTGTACACACTGATCTCTTATACTGATCATTATTATCCCATAGGAGACTATAACACTGCACACACTGATCACCTATGCTGATCATTATTATCCCATAGGAGACTATAACACTGCACACACTGATCTCTTATACTGATCATTATTATCCCATAGGGACCTATAACACTGCACACACTGATCTCTTATACTGATCATTATTATCCCATAGGACACTATAACACTGCACACACTGATCTCTTATACTGATCATTGTTATCCCATAGGGACCTATAACACTGCACACACTGATCTCTTATACTGATCATTATTATCCCATAGGAGACTATAAGAGATCAGTGTGTGCAGTGTTATAGGTCCCTATGGGATAACAATGATCAGTATAAGAGATCAGTGTGTACAGTGTTATAGTCTCCTATGGGATAATAATGATCAGTATAAGAGATCAGTGTGTGCAGTGTTATAGTCTCCTATGGGATAACAATGATCAGTATAAGAGATCAGTGTGTGCAGTGTTATAGGTCCCTATGGGATAATAATGATCAGTATAAGAGATCAGTGTGTGCAGTGTTATAGTCTCCTATGGGATAATAATGATCAGTATAAGAGATCAGTGTGTGCAGTGTTATAGGTCCCTATGGGATAATAATGATCAGTATAAGAGATCAGTGTGTGCAGTGTTATAGTCTCTTATGGGATAATAATGATCAGTATAAGAGATCAGTGTGATCAGTATTATAGTCTCCTATGGGATAACAATGATCAGTATAAGAGATCAGTGTGTGCAGTGTTATAGTCTCCTATGGGATAATAATGATCAGTATAAGAGATCAGTGTGTGCAGTGTTATAGGTCCCTATGGGATAACAATGATCAGTATAAGAGATCAGTGTGTGCAGTGTTATAGTCTCCTATGGGATAATAATGATCAGTATAAGAGATCAGTGTGTGCAGTGTTATAGGTCCCTATGGGATAATATTGATCAGTATAAGAGATCAGTGTGTGCAGTGTTATAGTCTCCTATGGGATAATAATGATCAGTATAAGAGATCAGTGTGTGCAGTGTTATAGTCTCCTATGGGATAACAATGATCAGTATAACACTGCACACACTGATCTCTTATACTGATCATTATTATCCCATAGGAGACTATAACACTGCACACACTGATCTCTTATACTGATCATTGTTATCCCATAGGGACCTATAATACTGATCACACTGATCTCTTATACTGATCACTGTTATCCCATAGGGACCTATAATACTGATCACACTGATCTCTTATACTGATCATTGTTATCCCATAGGGACCTATAATACTGATCACACTGATCTCTTATACTGATCATTATTATCCCATAGGAGACTATAACACTGCACACACTGATCTCTTATACTGATCATTATTGTCCCATAGGGACCTATAACACTGCACACACTGATCTCTTATACTGATCATTATTATCCCATATGAGACTATAACACTGAACACACTGATCTCTTATACTGATCATTGTTATCCCATAGGAGACTATAACACTGCACACACTGATCTCTTATACTGATCATTGTTATCCCATATGAGACTATAACACTGCACACACTGATCTCTTATACTGATCATTATTATCCCATAGGGGACTATAACACTGCACACACTGATCTTTTATACTGATCATTATTATCCCATAGGAGACTATAACACTGCACACACTGATCTCTTATACTGATCATTATTATCCCATAGGAGACTATAACACTGCACACACTGATCTCTTATACTGATCATTGTTATCCCATAGGAGACTATAACACTGCACACACTGATCTCTTATACTGATCATTGTTATCCCATAGGGACCTATAACACTGCACACACTGATCTCTTATACTGATCATTGTTATCCCATAGGAGACTATAACACTGCACACACTGATCTCTTATACTGATCATTGTTATCCCATAGGGACCTATAACACTGCACACACTGATCTCTAATACTGATCATTGTTATCCCATAGGGACCTATAACACTGCACACACTGATCTCTCATCCTGATCACTGGTGTGTATTAACACGCCTGTGATCAGTGTTATCGGTGCCTGACTGCTCCTGCCTGGATCTCAGGCACGGAGCAGTCATTCGCCGATCGGACACCGAGGAGGCAGGTAAGGTCCCTCCCGGTGTACGGTCAGCTGTTCGGGACACCGCGATTTCACCGTGGCGGTCCCGAACAGCCCGACTGAGCAGTCGGGTCACTTTCAGTTTCGCTTTAGAAGCGGCGGTCAGCTTTGACTGCCGCTTCTAAAGGGTTAATACCACACATCGCCGCGATCGGCGATGTGTGGTATTAGCCGCGGGTCCCGGCCGTTGACGAGCGCCGGGACCGACGTGATATGATGCGGAATCGCAGCGCGATCCCGCTTCATATCGCGGGAGCTGGCGCAGGACGTAAATATACGTCCTGCGTCGTTAAGGGGTTAAAGTCAGCAAGTGATTTGTCCTTCTCCTCTGTCAAGCGATTTACCTCTTTTTCTTTCTCCAACAACTTCACAGAAACCATCTGCAGGGATTCTTCCAGATTCTGGATCTGCTCCAGTTTTTTCCCAAGGCCAGCTCGTCTTTTCCGAGACCTTTTACTGACAGCGGCCTCCTCACTCTCGCTGTTAGACCTTGAGACATCCTCTGGTCCTCTGTCAGACACTCGACCCAGCTCTTCTCCATCTCTAGATGAAGTCTCCCCTTTTTCGGGGTTGCGGACACTTGTGCCTCATTATTATTATCCACAACAGATACCACCGACACCTTGCACTCTTCCTCTCCCACCACGTTGGCAACTCTGGAGACTCTCGCTAAACACTCCCGTCAGACCGGCAATCCCTTGGCGGTAAGTTTGTTGCCCTTAGCAACAACTTCAATGGCTCTTGGCACAAGCGAGTCAGGGAGATTCCTGATCAGTTCCTCTGAACTGTCTCTCGGCTTCTTGGCAGACTTTTCTTTTGTCTTGTCACAGTCTCCCTCACTTAGGACTCTGTCTGTGACCGTAAGTGCAGCCCCCAGCTCCACCAGTACTCTCTTCCGGAGTTTTGGTTTTTCCACAGCTTCTATTCCAGTCACCTCTTTAACTTGACTCGCGGACTGTTCTTCAGCTCCCCTAGTGGTCTGGCAGACTCCCACCTGACATATACCTAGGGTCTGCGGACACTCCCACCTGACATATACCTAGGGTCTGCCGACACTCCCACCCGACATATACCCAGGGTCTGCCGACACTCCCACCCGACATATACCTAGGGTCTGCTGACACTCCCACCTGACATATACCTAGGGTCTGCTGACACTCCCACCTGACATATACCCAGGGTCTGCCGACACTCCCACCCGACATATACCTAGGGTCTGCCGACACTCCCACCTGACATATACCTAGGGTCTGCCGACACTCCCACCTGACATATACCTAGGGTCTGCCGACACTCCCACCCGACATATACCTAGGGTCTGCCGACACTCCCACCCGACATATACCTAGGGTCTGCCGACACTCCCACCCGACATATACCTAGGGTCTGCCGACACTCCCACCCGACATATACCTAGGGTCTGCCGACACTCCCACCCGACATATACCTAGGGTCTGCCGACACTCCCACCCGACATATACCTAGGGTCTGCCGACACTCCCACCCGACATATACCTAGGGTCTGCCGACACTCCCACCCGACATATACCTAGGGTCTGCCGACACTCCCACCCGACATATACCTAGGGTCTGCCGACACTCCCACCCGACATATACCTAGGGTCTGCCGACACTCCCACCCGACATATACCTAGGGTCTGCCGACACTCCCACCCGACATATACCTAGGGTCTGCCGACACTCCCACCCGACATATACCTAGGGTCTGCCGACACTCCCACCCGACATATACCTAGGGTCTGCCGACACTCCCACCCGACACATACCTAGGGTCTGCCGACACTCCCACCCGACACATACCTAGGGTCTGCTGACACTCCCACCTGACATATACCTAGGGTCTGCTGACACTCCCACCTGACATATACCTAGGGTCTGCTGACACTCCCACCTGACATATACCTAGGGTCTGCTGACACTCCCACCTGACATATACCTAGGGTCTGCTGACACTCCCACCTGACATATACCTAGGGTCTGCTGACACTCCCCGTCCTCATCCTCTGCGGAGTTACTGTCCCCTGCTATGTGGTGTAAACCAAGTGTTGTGGGCCTATCAGGTGTTCCTGCTCTAGTCACCTGACTATCTTCCCACAACTGCTGAAAAAACGGAAAATCCTTCCCCAGCACTACTTCATACTGTAAGGTGGGATCTATATATACCTTGTGACTGATGGTACCATAGGGAGTAGAAATACATTAACTGTTTTATAACCCCAGATACCGGCCTGTATAGACATTATAGCGGGGTCCGGCCTGTATAGACACTATAGCGGGGTCCGGCTTGTAGTAGACACTATAGCGGGGTCCGGCTTGTATAGACACTATAGCGGGGTCCGGCTTGTATAGACATTATAGCGGGGTCCGGCCTGTATAGACACTATAGCGGGGTCCGGCTTGTATAGACACTATAGCGGGGTCCGGCCTGTATAGACATTATAGCGGGGTCCGGCCTGTACAGACACTACAGCGGGGTCCGGCCTGTACAGACACTACAGCGGGGTCCGGCCTGTACAGACACTATAGCGGGGTCCGGCCTGTACAGACACTATAGCGGGGTCCGGCCTGTACAGACACTATAGCGGGGTCCGGCCTGTACAGACACTATAGCGGGGTCCGGCCTGTACAGACACTATAGCGGGGTCCGGCCTGTACAGACACTATAGCGGGGTCCGGCCTGTACAGACACTATAGCGGGGTCCGGCCTGTATAGACACTATAGCGGGGTCCGGCTTGTATAGACACTATAGCGGGGTCCGGCCTGTATAGACACTATAGCTGGGTCCGGCCTGTATAGACACTATAGCAGGGTCCGGCTTGTATAGACACTATAGCGGGGTCCGGCCTGTACAGACACTATAGCGGGGTCCGGCCTGTATAGACACTATAGCAGGGTCCGGCTTGTATAGACACTATAGCGGGGTCCGGCTTTCTGCCGCTGGTCTTTACTTATTACACATTTTGGATCTAACAGAACCGTCATCTTTTTTCCTTCTATTTCCAGCTCACACAGCTTTTCTTCTGTCCTGCGAGAGGTGGGAATAGAACTCTTTACATCAGAACACATTAACATAAGAAAACCATTATCAGCCGGCATGGGATCCCAATATACAGCCCCATTCACACAGTCCAGTAGGGTTCCCAATATACAGCCCCATTCACACAGTCCGGTAGGGTTCCCAATATACAGCCCCATTCACACAGTCCGGTACGGATCCCAATATACAGCCCCATTCACACAGTCCAGTAGGGTTCCCAATATACAGCCCCATTCACACAGTCCGGTAGGGTTCCCAATATACAGCCCCATTCACACAGTCCAGTAGGGTTCCCAATATACAGCCCCATTCACACAGTCCAGTAGGGTTCCCAATATACAGCCCCCTTCACACAGTCCGGTAGGGTTCCCAATATCCAGCCCCATTCACACAGTCCGGTAGGGTTCCCAATATACAGCCCCATTCACACAGTCCAGTAGGGTTCCCAATATACAGCCCCATTCACACAGTCCAGTAGGGATCCCAATATACAGCCCCATTCACACAGTCCGGTAGGGTTCCCAATATACAGCCCCATTCACACAGTCCAGTAGGGTTCCCAATATACAGCCCCATTCACACAGTCCAGTAGGGTTCCCAATATACAGCCCCATTCACACAGTCCAGTAGGGATCCCAATATACAGCCCCATTCACACAGTCCGGTAGGGTTCCCAATATACAGCCCCATTCACACAGTCCGGTAGGGTTCCCAATATACAGCCCCATTCACACAGTCCAGTAGGGATCCCAATATACAGCACCATTCACACAGTCCGGTAGGGTTCCCAATATACAGCCCCATTCACACAGTCCAGTAGGGTTCCCAATATACAGCCCCATTCACACAGTCCAGTAGGGATCCCAATATACAGCCCCATTCACACAGTCCAGTAGGGTTCCCAATATCCAGCCCCATTCACACAGTCCAGTAGGGATCCCAATATACAGCACCATTCACACAGTCCAGTAGGGATCCCAATATACAGCCCCATTCACACAGTCCAGTAGGGTTCCCAATATACAGCCCCATTCACACAGTCCAGTAGAGACCCCCCAGTCCTCACTCCTTCCGGAACCTTTGGGTGCGAACTCTCAGGTGCACTCTCCTCATCCCACAGCCGCCAGAAATACGGAAAGTCTCTGCCCAGTACAATTTCCACTGTAAGTTCGGCACATACCTCCATCATATGACTTACTGCCCCAAAACATGTATCAAAGGTAATTAGAACAGTCTTACCGGGCTCCGGGCGGGACTTCACAAAGGGAATTATTTCCAGCATAATCCGAGATACAGTCTGGCAACAATCCAAGTCCACCCACAGTGGGATTCCACCCACCAACAACTCACGGGACCTCGGCTTCATCCTGGCGATGACCGGTTGTGGCCCACGTCGGTTGCCCCCAGCAATGGCCTGCCGATGTACTTTTTCCAGAAAAGAAAATCTTGATTCGTTGCCCCTAGCAACGCTCCTCCGCAGACACCATCCTGTGCTTGAACTCCTCTGCTGGGCTCCTCCGACTTGCAATCTTGCAGGGGGTTGCTCCTAGCAATGGCTCCTCTCCAACTCGCCCGTTGGTTGCCCTTGGCAACGGCATGCCCGCATCCCCCACCAAAATGTAAGGATTCCTCCTTGGGGATAGCTCCTGGATCGTCCCGATCACGGCCACAGGACACGTTTCCACTCAATAAACCCGCAGACAACGGTTATTCATGCACGCCCGGCACCTCGCCAGCTTTATTTCCACAGGTTGCAGGGAAGAAAACAAACATAACGCAGGAACAAAATAAAATCCTAGAGTGTCTGGTCCGTGACTACACATATCAGCATGCCCTGACTACTATCTGGTGAGCTCAGCCAGTATAACATGTGACTCCTGTTACTCACAGTTCACACCACTTCTTGGACCACTCACAGATTCCTGCTGTGCGCTTCCTCAACAGGGTCCGTGTGTCTCCCCCTCTAACAGCAGCATACTGTATCCCAGGGAGAGCGCAGATCAGACTGAGTCCCCATCTTATATTCACCTCCCCTCCCTGCTGCCTCATTACTTAAGAAGCAGGTGAGATTCTTCAGGGTGAGCAAAGGAAATACACCCTTTCCTTGCCACCTTGTCACAATGTATGTATATATATATATATATATATACACGCACTGCACAGTAGCACTTCTCCTGTCCTGTATACTGGATGTAATCCTCAGGTGTATCAGGTGCGTCTCGTTAGAGTCAGTGCTGCTGGGAGCGATCCAGGTGGTTCCAGGCTCCTGCTCCCTTCTGCCCTGGGAGGGAGCGGGTTTCTGGGATGCAGGAGGAAATCAAGTCCCAGGCTTCTGGTTCCCGGAGTAGGCCGGCGGGGACGGAGGATGCACAGCGACCGGCCTGTTCGGAGGGGGTAAGGAGATCTGGTGGGGGAAGCAGCAATGTTTCTCCTGCCCCCCCTCTGGACCCTGACCTAAGCTGCGAGGCTTCAGGAGGATATATGGAGGTGAAGGGCTGGGGCGTGCGGAGGCCCCGGGAGCCTGTCAGTGACTACAGCTCCAGGATTGCCTATTATACACAGGTCTACAAGCAGAAAGGCAAAGAACTGTTCAGGCTGCGTGAGGAGCTGAGATGCGCCCGAGTGCGGGCAAACACCTTGTCCGGGAGCAATCGGGCAGAGGCTAATAAGGACATTACAAAGCTTAAGTCCGAAATAAACATCTTGGAGAGAAAAAGGATGGACATTCAGACACACAGTGGCCCCTTCCTGGAGAAGCTGCTGAACCAGGAGAGGTTTGAGGGGCAGAAGGGGCCAAGCCAGAGTGACCCCCCTGCTGAGGAAGATAGTGACCCCATTAATATCCAGGATCCATCGCAGGGGTCTCAGAGTGGGATCTGTCCTGGACAAGGACCACCGGCCTCAACATCAGGATCCAGGAGGAGCTCGGAGGAGCAGTGACCCCGGGGGGAGACTCATGGCCGTCATCAGGCAGATGGAGTCTCCAGTACACATGGAGCGCTTCACATTTGGAGAAGACCCTGTACCGGATGAGGGGGAGAGGAGGAGGAGGAGGAGGAATGACCAGAAGGGGGGTGAGTCGGTATCATTTTCTTATGTCCCCCTTTCCCCAGCTCCACCTAGTCAGGGCCCTGCGTGGGTTCTGTGCAGGGGAAGAGCAGTGGGCAGAGTATGGAGGTCCCTACGGGAAAGTCATGTGACACTGTTTCAGCTTGTAGTAGCGGTAAGAGTGTCGGGGCGACTTCGGCTGTGAAGCCGGACATGTCTGGTGAGGTCAGCAGCCCAGCGGGAGGCCGCTTTTCTTCAGGAACCGGGACTGGGCAAGGCGGGCAGTGGTAAAGCTTTGGTCCCGGTGCTGGAGATGAGGAGCGAGGGCGGAGATAAGCGGCGCCGCCAGGCGCTTGGTGGTAAAGTAGGCTCCGTGGTGGAGTCTGCAGCTGGAGTGGTGTCTGCTGTCGGGGTGTCACCTGCAGAGGCTTCTCGTGGGGGAACCTCATCTGCGGTTGGGGCAGGTGGCACCTCGGCAGGGATAATAAAACCGTCCAAGGCTGGACATATCCCCAACATATCCCCAACAAACATATGCCCACATATCCCCAACATATCCCCAACAAACATATCCCCCACATATCCCCAACAAACATATCCCCAACAAACATATCCCCACATATCCCCAACATATCCCCAACATATCCCCAACATATCCCCAACATATCTCCAACATATCCCCAACAAACATATCCCCAACAAACATATCCCCACATATCCCCAACATATCCCCACATATCCCCAACATATCTCCAACATATCCCCAACATATCCCCAACAAACATAGTTATATAGTTACATAGTTAGTATGGTTGAAAAAAGACATATGTCCATCAAGTCCAACCAGGGAATGAAGTGCAGGGTGCGGCGCGATATTGGGGAAGGGATGGGATTTTATATTTCTTCATAAGCATTAATCTTATTTTGTTCCAGGAATGTATCTAATCCTGTTTTAAAACTATTAATTGTTCCTGCTGTGACCAGTTCCTGAGGTAGACCGTTCCATAAATTCACAGTCCTCACGGTAAAGAAGGCGTGTCGCCCCTTTAGACTAAACCTTTTCTTCTCCAGACGGAGGGAGTGCCCCCTCGTCCTTTGGGGGGGTTTAACCTGGAACAGTTTTTCTCCATATTTTTTGTATGGGCCATTTATATATTTATATACGTTTATCATATCCCCCCTTATACGTCTCTTCTCAAGACTAAACAATTGTAACTCCTTTAATCGCTCCTCATAGCTAAGATGTTCCGGGCCCCATATTAGTTTAGTCGCACGTCTCTGCACCCTTTCCAGCTCCGCAGTGTCCCTTTTATGGACAGGTGCCCAAAACTGAGCAGCATATTCCAGGTGAGGCCGTACCAATGCTTTATAAAGGGGGAGTATTATACACTATAGACTGTACCAATGCTTTATAAAGGGGGAGTATTATACACTATAGACTGTACCAATGCTTTATAAAGGGGGAGTATTATACACTATAGACTGTACCAATGCTTTATAAAGGGGGAGTATTATACACTATAGACTGTACCAATGCTTTATAAAGGGGGAGTATTATACACTATAGACTGTACCAATGCTTTATATAGGGGGAGTATTATACACTATAGACTGTACCAATGCTTTATAAAGGGGGAGTATTATACACTATAGACTGTACCAATGCTTTATAAAGGGGGAGTATTATACACTATAGACTGTACCAATGCTTTATAAAGGGGGAGTATTATACACTATAGACTGTACCAATGCTTTATAAAGGGGGAGTATTATACACTATAGACTGTACCAATGCTTTATAAAGGGGGAGTATTATACACTATAGACTGTACCAATGCTTTATAAAGGGGGAGTATTATACACTATAGACTGTACCAATGCTTTATAAAGGGGGAGTATTATACACTATAGACTGTACCAATGCTTTATAAAGGGGGAGTATTATACACCATAGACTGTACCAATGCTTTATAAAGGGGGAGTATTATACACCATAGACTGTACCAATGCTTTATAAAGGGGGAGTATTATACACCATAGACTGTACCAATGCTTTATAAAGGGGGAGTATTATACACCATAGACTGTACCAATGCTTTATAAAGGGGGAGTATTATACACCATAGACTGTACCAATGCTTTATAAAGGGGGAGTATTATACACCATAGACTGTACCAATGCTTTATAAAGGGGGAGTATTATACACCATAGACTGTACCAATGCTTTATAAAGGGGGAGTATTATACACCATAGACTGTACCAATGCTTTATAAAGGGGGAGTATTATACACCATAGACTGTACCAATGCTTTATAAAGGGGGAGTATTATACACTATAGACTGTACCAATGCTTTATAAAGGGGGAGTATTATACACTATAGACTGTACCAATGCTTTATAAAGGGGGAGTATTATACACTATAGACTGTACCAATGCTTTATAAACGGGGAGTATTATACACTATAGACTGTACCAATGCTTTATAAAGGGGGAGTATTATACACTATAGACTGTACCAATGCTTTATAAAGGGGGAGTATTATACACTATAGACTGTACCAATGCTTTATAAAGGGGGAGTATTATACACTACAGACTGTACCAATGCTTTATAAAGGGGGAGTATTATACACTATAGACTGTACCAATGCTTTATAAAGGGGGAGTATTATACACTATAGACTGTACCAATGCTTTATAAAGGGGGAGTATTATACACTATAGACTGTACCAATGCTTTATAAAGGGGGAGTATTATACACTATAGACTGTACCAATGCTTTATAAAGGGGGAGTATTATACACTATAGACTGTACCAATGCTTTATAAAGGGGGAGTATTATGTCCCTGTCCCTCTTTTTATACATGACAATATCCTGCCGGCCTTGGAAGCAGCAGCCTGACATTGTGCTATTCTGTAGTCTGTGATCTACAAGTCCCCCAGATCCTTCTCTACCAGTGACTCTGCCAGTTTAATCCCCCCTAAGACATACGACGCTGCAGGTTATTAGTATACACAGCCCCCCCTCTATATATACAGCCCCCCTCTATATATACACAGCCCCCCCTCTATATACACAGCCCCCCTCTATATACACAGCCCCCCCTCTATATACACAGCCCCCCCTCTATATACACAGCCCCCCCTCTATATACACAGCCCCCCCTCTATATACACAGCCCCCCCTCTATATACACAGCCCCCCCTCTATATACACAGCCCCCCTCTATATACACAGCCCCCCTCTATATACACAGACCCCCCCTCTATATACACAGACCCCCCTCTATACACAGCCCCCCCTCTATATACCCAGCCCCCCTCTATATACACAGCCCCCCCTCTATATACACAGCCCCCCCTCTATATACACAGCCCCCCCTCTATATACACAGCCCCCCCTCTATATACACAGCCCCCCTCTATATACACAGCCCCCCTCTATATACACAGCCCCCCCTCTATATACACAGCCCCCCCTCTATATACACAGCCCCCCCCTCTATATACACAGCCCCCCCCTCTATATACACAGCCCCCCCCCCTCTATATACACAGCCCCCCCTCTATATACACAGCCCCCCCTCTATATACACAGCCCCCCTCTATATACACAGCCCCCCTCTATATACACAGCCCCCCCCTCTATATACACAGCCCCCCCCTCTATATGCACAGCCCCCCTCTATATACACAGCCCCCCTCTATATACACAGCCATTCCTCTGTCAAGGCTTCTACTCACCTCTTCATAAAAGCAGATTAGATTGGTGACACCTTCTCTCCTTAGTAAACCCCTGCTGGTTATCACTTATAATACATTTATCCCCTATGTAGTCCTGTATGTAATCCCTTATAAGTCCTTCAAACAATTTACCCACAATGCACGTTAGACTTACCGGTCTATAATTGCCTGGGGAAGACCTAGAGCCCTTCTTGAAGATTGGTACCACATTCGCCTTGCGCCAGTCCCTTGGCACAATACCAGACACCAGAGAATCTCTAAATATCATGAACAGGGGTACAGATATTACTGAACTTACCTCTCTAAGAACTCTTGGGTGTAGTCCATCCGGCCCTGGAGATTTGCTTACATTTATATCACTTAACTTACCTTGTACCATCTCTACATTAAGCCAGTTCAGTACATTACATGATGTGTTACCAGCACTGACCTGTACATGATGTGTTACCAGCACTGACCTGTACATGATGTGTTACCAGCACTGACCTGTACATGATGTGTTACCAGCACTGACCTGTACATGATGTGTTACCAGCACTGACCTGTACATGATGTGTTACCAGCACTGACCTGTACATGATGTGTTACCAGCACTGACCTGTACATGATGTGTTACCAGCACTGACCTGTACATGATGTGTTACCAGCACTGACCTGTACATGATGTGTTACCAGCACTGACCTGTACATGATGTGTTACCAGCACTGACCTGTACATGATGTGTTACCAGCACTGACCTGTACATGATGTGTTACCAGCACTGACCTGGCCAATGTCAGCTCCTCCTTCCATAGTATATACAGAACTAAAGAACCCATTCAGTAGCTCCGCCTTCTCTTGATCGCCCGTGACAACCTCCCCATTATCATTATTAAGGGGTCCTACATGCTCTGTCCTTGGTTTTTTTGCATTTATATATCTAAAAAAATATTTAGGATTAGTTTTGCTTTCTTTGGCCACCTGTCTCTCATTTTGAATTTTTGCTGTTTTTATTACATTTTTACAGATTTTATTAAGCTCCTTGTACTGTTTAAATGTTATCGCTGACCCATCAGATTTGTATTTTTTGAAGGCTATTTTTTTGTTGTTTATTGCTCTTTTAACCTCATTTGTCAGCCATGTAGGATTTAGTTTTAATGGTTTATATTTGTTCCCCTTTGGTATATATTTAGCTGTATAGTTATTTAGAGTTGATATAAAGATGTCCCATTTCCCTTCTGTATCAGTATTTGAGAACCCCTCCCCCAGTCTATGTCCTGTAGTGCAGATCTCAGCCCAGGGAAGTTTGCCTTTTTAAAGTTATATGTTTTTGCCTTCCCCGCCTGTCTTTGTTTTCTACATTTTAAGTGAAAAGTAACTATATTGTGGTCGCTATTCCCAAGGTTTTCCCGCACAGTTACATTACCAACCAGCTCTGCGTTGTTGGAAATGATCAGATCCAACAAGGCATCACTTCTTGTTGGGTCCTCCACAAACTGGCCCATAAAATTATCCTGCAATAAATTTAGGAATTGTCGCCCCTTTGTAGTTTTAGCCAACCCCGGACCCCAATCTATATCTGGATAGTTATAATCTCCCATTATTACCACTGTACCTGCCCGGGCGGCCTCTCTATTTGTTTATACAGCCGACCTTCTATCTCTTCAGTGATATTAGGGGGTCTGTAGATTACACCAAATACTATTTTTTCAGTATTTCCCTCCTTTTGTAATTCTACCCACAATGATTCCACCTCCTCAGAATCATCACACACTATGGCATTGTTCACACTGACTTTCATACCACTTCTTACATACAGACAGACTCCACCACCTTTTCTGTTCATTCTATCCTTGCGAATATCCCCAACATATCCCCCAACATATCCCCAAACCTCTTGTTTGAATAGTTTTTGTCATTTTATGTCTGATACTTGTCTTTGTTTGTTCCCATAATTGTAAGCGCTGCGGAATCTGTAGGCGCCATATATATATTATATATATATATATATATATATAAATAAAATAAATAACTCTAATGCCTCAGAAATTCCCAGTGGGTGATAGATCCCACACAGAGCAAACAACAAAAAACCATGCAGAAGCGCGACTACAGATCTAAAATCATAAATGTTATTAATACAAAAAGTTAAAATGTAAATATGAACAATGTACAACAACTGGAGACACGACAATGAGAACAGAAAGTAGGTAAATCTCACCCCAAACGGATAAAATAAAGCAAAAATGCAAGTGTACAGAACAGCTAAGTGCCAAAAGGAAAGTTCCTTCAAAATAACCAGTACAATACCAAATCCCGAATTAAATCTTAAGTAAATATTACCAAGTGGTGAAAGTAGAACGGGGAGAGGAGACGCCACTGCCCAACGTTTCGCCATTTCCTGGCTTCTTCCGGGACGCCCAGTTTAGAAGCAAATCCCTTCTAAACTGTGCGCTTCCCGAGACACGTGTCATCAGAGAGGACTTACACAGAAAAGAACAACCTTAACTTCAGAAGCTCATAAGTACTGAAAGGATTAAGATTTTTTTAATAGAAGTAATTAATAAAATTTGTTTAACTTTCTGGAGCCCGTTGATATATAAAAAAGTTTTTTTTCCTGGAATACCCCTTTAATATTTGGTTGAGAAAAAGAAAGTCTCTGTGTAGACTAATAATTACGCCCAGGTGTGGCTATTCCCCGACTCCACAAGTAATACATAGGCAGTAGAGAAGCACGGGCTCTAGACACTCAGACACTCACCATTAGATGAATACTTTTTCTTTTCGGTTTATTCCGTTATTCTGCAGTTTTTTCACAGCTTATAGATGGTAAAAGGCAAACGTCCATCCTAGCAGAGGTCTTACCCACTAGTTGGGAGCCATCAGGGTCTGACGCAATGACATTTCAGGGGACGTTTACCCCCTTACTCAGGCGCACTAGATCCTGGGATTCCAGAGCATAATAAAGGAAAATGTACAACTGTTGGATCCGGTGATCTATTTTTAACTGACTACTATAAGTTAATATAATATTTTATTTCATATATTCACTCTTAATACAGTGACCCCCCCCCAACCTACGATGGCCCCGACATACCATATATATACAGTGACCCCCGACCTACGATGGCCCCGACATACCATATATATACAGTGACCCCCCCAACCTACGATGGCCCTGACATACCATATATATATATATATATATATATATATATATATATATATATACAGTGACCCCCCCAACCTACGATGGCCCTGACAAACCATATATATACAGTGACCTCCCGACCTACGATGGCCCCGACATACCATATATATACAGTGACCCCCCCAACCTACGATGGCCCTGACATACCATATATATACAGTGACCTCCCGACCTACGATGGCCCTGACATACCATATATATATATACAATGACCCCCCCAACCTACGATGGCCCTGACATACCATATATATATACAGTGACCTCCCGACCTACAATGGCCCCGACATACCATATATATACAGTGACCTCCCGACCTATGATGGCCCCGACATACCATCTATATACAGTGACCCCCCCAACCTACGATGGCCCCGACATACCATATATATACAGTGATCCCCCGACCTATGATGGCCCCGACATACCATATATATACAGTGACCCCCGACCTACGATGGCCCCGACATACCATATATATACAGTGACCCCCCCAACCTACGATGGCCCCGACACACCATATATATATATATACAGTGACCTCCCGACCTACGATGGCCCTGACATACCATATATATACAGTGACCCCCCGACCTACGATGGCCCTGACATACCATATATATACAGTGACCTCCCGACCTACGATGGCCCCGACATACCATATATATACAGTGACCCCCGACCTACGATGGCCCCGACATACCATATATATACAGTGACCCCCCGACCTACGATGGCCCCTACATACCATATATATACAGTGACCCCCGACCTACAATGGCCCCGACATACCATATATATATACAGTGACCCCCCCAACCTACGATGGCCCCGACATACCATATATATATACAGTGACCCCCCCAACCTACGATGGCCCCGACATACCATATATATATATATATATATATATACAGTGACCCCCCCGACCTACGATGGCCCCGACATACCATATATATACAGTGACCCCCCCCAACCTACGATGGCCCTGACATACCATATATATACAGTGACCTCCCGACCTATGATGGCCCCGACATACTATATATATATATATATATATATATATATACATACAGTGACCCCCGACCTACGATGGCCCCGACATACTATATATATATATATATATATATATATATATATATATATATATATATATATATATATATATATATATATATATATCCTCAAAGAAGTGGAAGCGGCACTCCAAGATCACATCAAAGTAGTGGTTTATTCACTCATCTGTGTAAGCGACGTTTCGGCTTATCAATAAAGCCTTTCTCAAGCATGAATCAACAGTGCAAAAATGGTGTATATATACCCACCCCCCGATTGCACATGCAACAAGGAGGGGGCGTGTGCTCAAAACACAATAACAATAGTAATAAAACAGATCAGAGACCACAATCGGTCATACATATCAATATAAACAGTGAAGGGTGGTGAACCCATATACAATATTAAGTCCACAAACGTGCGATCATGTGTAGTACAATCAAGTAGTGTGCATAATATCTTATAATTGATGTCTTGGTCCGGCATCAAGGGCGGCGCTCACCTGTTGACATGAACCTCCTCAGCCAATGGAAGCTCCGCTGTACTTCTCGCAGGTCTCGCTTGTAAACAAAGCTTGTGCGCATGTATCGGATCGTCACATCCGCTTTCAACCGGAAGTTGTAGGCGATCATATGTTCGCTTAGAGACGTAATGAGGAATGTCCCCAGCGCATGAGTATGGCTCCGACTTGACTAGATATTCGCCATCTTTAACATTGGTATATGTACCAGTAATCACCATCATCTCTTATGGCAAAATGTATAAATAAGGTAAGTATGTTACACTGGATGACCATCCTAATTAATCAAAAACCAGAGGCAGATCATAATCATTATACTTAATAAGAATACATTATATTATACTAGTCATATTACTAAAGATTGTGTATGGTATGCTCATCGGCAGGTCCCTTATCTGTGGGGCTATAATCATTGTATTGTCCTGACAGTTTTGGTGCTGTGGCATGAATCTATTGTGGCAAGCGCCTTGCAAGCTTAAGGGGATCACCTACGCCCTACTGTCAACATCCCTATCCAGGGGTTATGTGACACTCTTGGGCCTCTTGTGGTGTTCCCCAATTGTATCGGTTTGCACTATCAAGCCAGGACAGTATATCACCCCCTAGGGACAGAAAACTTACTCCCACACACAATCAATCTTTAAATAATGGATACTGCCTGTCAAATTCATGCCCTAATCTAGGTCATCCAGTGCAACATATAACACCTGGAAAGAAAAGGTGGGAACACGGGGCCAGCGGAAAAACGAAAAAGAGACCTTTGAATGAGTATCCTCAAATGTGTCCATGGCTTGATATGTGTTCATTGTGTCAACGGTGAGTCGCCTTCTTGTGTCCGGACAATATAATAAAGATCTGAAAGTGATAGAAATAATATCAATTAATAAAGTAAATGTTTAAAAATATTATAAAAAATATATATATGGAAAGAAAAATACCCTACTACGGGATTGCTAACATCCACCAACTGGGTGCACCAAGCAGGGCGACTTTGACCTGTACATATCTCAAAGCGTCATCTAATTAAATACACGGACTGGAAAGTCCATGTTTAATCCACCTGGGTACAGTGAACCAAGTTTGTGTATCCACATGACCTCTTTTTGTTTAAGAAGTTTAATCCTATTGCCCCCTCGTCTGGGCATCGGAACCTGTTCTAGAATGGAAAACCTTAGCGGATTATTGAAACAAAACATGCCATCAAAGTGTCTAGGAATCGGGAATTCAGTTTTTTGTGTTCTAATGGAAGATTTATGGTTATTCAATCTTGTTTTACATTCCGTGCTGGTCTCTCCCACATATAGTAATTTGCACGGACATGTAATGACATATATAACATGGTCTGACCTACATGTGACATGTTGTTTAATTTTAAATTTTTGGAGTGTTTGTGGATGAACAAAGAATTCACCTTTGTTCATAAGATTACAGTTGTCACAGCCCAGGCAGGGATAACAACCTGGTTTGAGCTGTGAAGCCAGATCAATTTTTCTAGGGGAAATGTCAGACTTGACCAGTCTATCTCTTAGGTTGGTCAACCTTCTATATGAAAGAAGGGGAGGATTAGAGAGTTCCGGTATGTTAGAATAAGTATGTGACAGTACCGACCAATGTTTATGTATAATTTGTGCAATGTCGCCACTAATGGTGTTATATGTGGAGATGAATGGAATTCTCTTCAAATTATTTTCACGATATGTAGTTTGTAGTAATTGTGACTTATCGATCTCCAAAGCCCTATCATGTTGCTCCTTAACCAATTGTTTGGGATATCCCCTCGAGATGAATTTTTCGCTCATCTCCAAGAGTCTCCTCTCTACCTGTATCGGGTCATCAACAATTCTCCTAACCCGCAGGAACTGACTGTAGGGTAAGGATCGTACCATCCTTTTAGGGTGAAGACTATCAAAATGTAACAAACTATTCCTATCGGTATCCTTAACATACAAATCGGTTTTTAATTGATGGTCCGCAACATAAACCCAGGTGTCCAAAAATTGGACCCCAGTTCTGGAGTGGACCATAGTAAATTTAATGTCCTGATCAATCTCATTGAGAAAGTTCAAAAATTCAAATAATTGTCCCTCATCTCCACACCAGATGGCGAAGATGTCATCTATATATCTCCACCACTTCAGCACAAGGCCGAAGTGGTGGGACATATAGACTGACATCTCCTCCAGCTCGGCCATTACCATATTGGCGTATGTCGGGGCCATATTAGACCCCATGGCCGTACCTTTTAATTGGACATAGTACTGATTGTCACACAAGAAATAATTGCGAGTATAATTTCCACTAGACCAATTAGAAACTCTTTACACTCATTAGAGTAGGTAGAGTCTTCCAGAGCTCTACTGACACATGCCAATCCTCTTTCGTGATTGATACTCGTGTATAGACTAGTTACATCAAACGAAACTAGAAAAGCATTTTCAGGTATATTTAACTCTGCAATTTTATTTAAGAAATCAGACGTATCCTGTAAATACGATCTAGCCCTAATGGCATAGGGTCTTAATACCTTATCAATAAAGATTGCCGCCGGGCTGAGAATAGAATCTCGGCCCGACACAATCGGACGACCTGGTGGGCGTACCGGATCCTTGTGGATCTTCGGAAGTATATAAATTACGGGAGTCACCGGGTGAACAGGCAAAAGAAATTTATGTAATTCACTATCAATCACATCCATCGCCAGAGCATGATCCACAAGTGTTTTCAATCTCTTAGTAATCCCCATTTTAGGGTCAATGGTCACACATCTATATACTGAGGAATCATTTAATTGTCTATAGAGCTCTTCCAAGTAGAGACTTCGATCCATAATGACGACCGCGCCCCCCTTATCGGCAGGCTTGATAACAAGGTCGTCATTATGGACCAATCCCTCTAGTGCCTCCCTCTCACTTTTAGATAGATTAGTTCTACCCCAATTGACAATACCCTTCTGTTTATTTTTAAGGCTCTCAATGTCCTTATTAACCAAGTCTGCAAAGATGTCTATGGCTTGGGGGGAAAGATGGGGCAAGAAATCACTTTTGTTAAATAAACCCCAAGACTTCAGTGTCATTTCACTGTCAGTCTGGGGTTGTGACCCACCAGTATGTGTAGAGAACCACAATTTAAGTTTAACATTCCTGTATAGTGCTGCTAAATCGGCATACAATTGCACCCAATCTACCCCTACTGTAGGGCAAAACGAAAGTCCTCTATTTAACACTTTAATTTCAATCGGGGATAGAGAATAAGAGGAGATGTTTACCACTAAGTCCTTGTGTTCCTTGCACCTCGGTTGCTCCTGGTGGTGGTAGGTTTCTTGTTTATGTGGTCCTCGGCGGCCACCCCGTCTGATTCTTCTCCTCCTCCGTCCGACTGGACAGTCCGATCCACTCCTAAAAAACGCTGTTGCTGAGATGATTTATAAACTTGAGCTTTTTGTGATTTTTTCTTCTGAAATTGCGTAGATCTCAATCCCCGAGTATGCTTGTCTTGCTTGTCCTGGTATTGCCAATTGTAGATCTGACCCGTTCTATAGTCCTCCTGGTCCCGGTGCCATTTCTGGCATTTAGTATCTTCCTGATCAACTTTAAATTTATCAAGAATGTCCTTAGTTTTCACCTTATACGTTGAGTATTCTTCCGAATTCAACAACTCCTTAAGTTTGTCATCAATATCCGTTAAACGGGTTTTAATATTCCCAATCTCTTTCTGTAGAAAATCAATGTTCAGCAGTATAATGTCCATAGCATATTTGTTTGTTAAACCCTCGAATTTATGGCAAAAGTCCACATTATGCGGAAACAAATTAGGTCGTAAATGCGGTCGTAGACCCCTCGGTATCATCTGTTTTTGATAATAGCGTCCCAGGAGAGAAAGATGTAATGAACAAGAAATCAATTTCCTAGACTCTGTCTCATAGAGACGCTTAACATCAACTTTGGATGGGATGCTCAGGAATGTGTCGTCTCCCAAGGAGCCACTCAATATGGTATGGATGTCCTCCTCCGTGTAGGCAAACAGATTGGGTGAAGGAATATCCATAGTGATAATTAAAGTAAAAAGTCTCACGTGCTCACTCCCGGTCAAGAAGTACAAAGGGAAAACAAAGAAGAAGCACCGTGCAACCACGGTGCTTCTTCTTTGTTTTCCCTTTATATATATATATATAATATATATATATATATATATATATATATATATATATATATACAGTGACCCCCCAACCTACGATGGCCCCGACATACCATATATATATACAGTGACCTCCCGACCTACGATGGCCCCGACATACCATATATATATATATACAGTGACCCCCCCGACCTACGATGGCCCCGACATACCATATATATACAGTGACCTCCTGACCTACGATGGCCCCGACATACCATATATAAACAGTGACCTCCCGACCTACGATGGCCCCGACCTACCATATATATACAGTGACCCCCCGACCTACGATGGCCCCGACATACCATATATATACAGTGACCCCCGACCTACGATGGCCCCGATATACCATATATATACAGTGACCCCCGACCTACGATGGCCCCGACATACCATATATATATACAGTGACCCCCCCCCGACCTACGATGGCCCCGACATACCATATATATATACAGTAACCCCCCGACCTACGATGGCCCCGACATACCATATATATATACAGTGACCCCCCGACCTACGATGGCCCAGACATACCATATATATACAGTGACCCCCCCATGATGGCCCCGACATACCATATATATACAGTGACCTCCCGACCTACGATGGCCCCGACATACCATATATATACAGTGACCTCCCGACCTACGATGGCCCCGACATACCATATATAAACAGTGACCTCCCGACCTACGATGGCCCCGACCTACCATATATATACAGTGACCCCCCGACCTACGATGGCCCCGACATACCATATATATATACAGTGACCCCCCGACCTACGATGGCCCCGACATACCACATATATACAGTGACCTCCTGACCTACGATGGCCCCGACATACCATATATATACAGTGACCTACGATGGCCAAGACATACCATATATATATATATATATATATATATATATATACAGTGACCCCCCGACCTACGATGGCCCAGACATACCATATATATACAGTGACCCCCCCTGACCTACGATGGCCCCTACATACCATATATACACAGTGACCCCCCCGACCTACGATGGCCCCGACATACTACATATATACAGTGACCCCCCGACCTACGATTGCCCCGACATACCATATATATATATATATATACAGTGACCCCCCAACCTACGATGGCCCCAACATACCATATATATACAGTGACCCCCCGACCTACGATGGCCCCGACATACCATATATATACAGTGACCCCCGACCTACGATGGCCCCGACATATCATATATATATATACAGTGACCCCCGACCTACGATGGCCCCGACATACCATATATATATACAGTGACCCCCCCCGACCTACGATGGCCCCGACATACGATATATATACAGTGACCCCCCCCGACCTACGATGGTCCCGACATACCATATATATACAGTGACCCCCCGACCTACGATGGCCCCGATATACCATATATATACAGTGACCCCCGACCTACGATGGCCCCGACATACCATATATATACAGTGACCCCCGACCTACGATGGCCCCGACATACCATATATATATACAGTGACCCCCTCGACCTACGATGGCCCCGACATACCATATATATATACAGTGACCCTCCGACCTACGATGGCCCCGACATACCATATATACATACAGTGACCCCCCGACCTGATGGCCCCGACATACCATATATATATACAGTGACCCCCCGACCTACGATGGCCTCGACATACCATATATATACAGTGACCCCCCGACCTACGATGGCCCCGACATACCATATATATACAGTGACCCCCCGACCTACGATGGCCCCGACATACCATATATATACAGTGACCCCCCGACCTACGATGGCCCCGACATACCATATATATACAGTGACCTCCCGACCTACCATATATATATATATATATATATATATATATATATATATATACACATACAGTGACCCCCCCCCCGACCTACGATGGCCCCAACATACCATATATATATACAGTGACCCCCCTGACCTACGATGGCCCCGACATACGATATATATATATATATATATATATATATATATATATATACAGTGACCCCCCCCGACCTACGATGGCCCTGACATACCATATATATATACAGTAACCCCCCGACCTACGATGGCCCCGACATACCATATATATACAGTGACCCCCCGACCTACGATGGCCCCGACATACCATATATATACAGTGACCCCCCGACCTACGATGGCCCCGACATACCATATATATACAGTGACCCCCCGACCTACGATGGCCTCGACATACCATATATATACAGTGACCCCCCGACCTACGATGGCACCGACATACCATATATATACAGTGAACCCCCGACCTACGATGGCCCCGACATACCATATATATATACAGTGACCCCCCCCGACCTACGATGGCCCAGACATACCATATATATATATATATATATACAGTGACCCCCCCGACCTACGATGGCCCCGACATACCATATATATACAGTGACCCCCCCGACCTACGATGGCCCCGACATACCATATATATACAGTGACCCCCCGACCTACGATGGCCCCGACATACCATATATATACAGTGACCCCCGACCTACGATGGCCCCGACATACCATATATATATATATATATATATATATATATATATATATATATATATATACAGTGACCCCCCATGATGGCCCCGACATACCATATATATACAGTGACCTCCCGACCTACGATGGCCCCGACATACCATATATATACAGTGACCTCCCGACCTACGATGGCCCCGACATACCATATATATATATATATATATATATATATATATACAGTGACCCCCCATGATGGCCCCGACATACCATATATATACAGTGACCTCCCGACCTACGATGGCCCCGACATACCATATATATACAGTGACCCCCCGACCTACGATGGCCCCGACATACCATATATATACAGTGACCCCCCGACCTACGATGGCCCCGACATACCATATATATACAGTGACCCCCCCGACCTACAATGGCCCCGACATACCACATATATACAGTGACCTCCCGACCTACGATGGCCCCGACATACCATATATATATACAGTGACCCCCCGACCTACGATGGCCCCGACATACCATATTTATACAGTGACCCCCCCGACATACCATATATACAGTGACCCCCCGACCTACGATGACCCCGACATACCACATATATACAGTGACCTCCTGACCTACGATGGCCCCGACATACTACATATATACAGTGACCTCCTGACCTACGATGGCCCCGACATACCATATATATACAGTGACCTACGATGGCCAAGACATACCATATATATATATATATATATACAGTGACCCCCCGACCTACGATGGCCCAGACATACCATATATATACAGTGACCCCCCCTGACCTACGATGGCCCCTACATACCATATATACACAGTGACCCCCCGACCTACGATTGCCCCGACATACCATATATATATACAGTGACCCCCCAACCTACGATGGCCCCAACATACCATATATATATACAGTGACCCCCCGACCTACGATGGCCCCGACAAACCATATATATACAGTGACCCCCGACCTACGATGGCCCCGACATACCATATATATACAGTGACCCCCGACCTACGATGGCCCCGACATACCATATATATATACAGTGACCCCCCCCGACCTACGATGGCCCCGACATACGATATATAAACAGTGACCCCCCCCGACCTACGATGGTCCCGACATACCATATATATACAGTGACCCCCGACCTACGATGGCCCCGATATACCATATATATACAGTGACCCCCGACCTACGATGGCCCCGACATACCATATATATACAGTGACCCCCGACCTACGATGGCCCCGACATACCATATATATATACAGTGACCCCCCCCGACCTACGATGGCCCCGACATACCATATATACATACAGTGACCCCCCGACCTGATGGCCCCGACATACCATATATATATACAGTGACCCCCCGACCTACGATGGCCTCGACATACCATATATATACAGTGACCCCCCGACCTACGATGGCCCCGACATACCATATATATACAGTGACCCCCCGACCTACGATGGCCCCGACATACCATATATATACAGTGACCTCCCGACCTACCATATATATATATATATATATATATATATATACACATACAGTGACCCCCCCCCCCGACCTACGATGGCCCCAACATACCATATATATATACAGTGACCCCCCCGACCTACGATGGCCCCGACATTTGATATATATATACAGTAACCCCCCGACCTACGATGGCCCCGACATACCATATATATATACAGTGACCCCCCGACCTACGATGGCCCAGACATACCATATATATACAGTGACCCCCCGACCTACGATGGCCCCGACATACCATATATATACAGTGACCCCCCGACCTACGATGGCCCCGACATACCATATATATACAGTGACCCCCCGACCTACGATGGCCCCGACATACCATATATATACAGTGACCCCCCGACCTACGATGGCCCCGACATACCATATATATACAGTGACCCCCCCGACCTACGATGGCCCCGACATACCATATATATATACAGTGACCCCCCCGACCTATGATGGCCCCGACATACCATATATATACAGTGACCCCCCCGACCTACGATGGCCTCGACATACCATATATATATACAGTGACCCCCCGACCTACGATGGCACCGACATACAATATATATACAGTGACCCCCCGACCTACGATGGCCCCGACATACCATATATATATACAGTGACCCCCCGACCTACGATGGCCCAGACATACCATATATATATATATATATATATATACAGTGACCCCCCGACCTACGATGGCCCCGACATACCATATATATACAGTGACCCCCCAACCTACGATGGCCCCGACATACCATATATATATACAGTGACCTCCCGACCTACGATGGCCCCGACATACCATATATACATACAGTGACCCCCCGACCTAACGATGGCCCCGACATACCACATATATACAGTGACCTCCTGACCTACGATGGCCCCGACATACTACATATATACAGTGACCTCCTGACCTACGATGGCCCCGACATACCATATATATACAGTGACCTACGATGGCCAAGACATACCATATATATATATATATATACAGTGACCCCCCGACCTACGATGGCCCCTACATACCATATATACACAGTGACCCCCCCGACCTACGATGGCCCCGACATACTACATATATACAGTGACCCCCCGACCTACGATTGCCCCGACATACCATATATATATATATACAGTGACCCCCCAACCTACGATGGCCCCAACATACCATATATATACAGTGACCCCCCGACCTACGATGGCCCCGACATACCATATATATACAGTGACCCCCGACCTACGATGGCCCCGACATACCATATATATACAGTGACCCCCGACCTACGATGGCCCCGATATACCATATATATATATACAGTGACCCCCGACCTACGATGGCCCCGACATACCATATATATACAGTGACCCCCGACCTACGATGGCCCCGACATACCATATATATATGACCCCCCGACCTACGATGGCCTCGACATACCATATATATACAGTGACCCCCCGACCTACGATGGCCCCGACATACCATATATATACAGTGACCCCCCGACCTACGATGGCCCCGACCTACCATATATATATATATATATATATATATATATATATATACACACATACAGTGACCCCCCCCCCTGACCTACGATGGCCCCAACATACCATATATATATACAGTGACCCCCCTGACCTACGATGGCCCCGACATACGATATATATATACAGTAACCCCCCGACCTACGATGGCCCCGACATACCATATATATATACAGTGACCCCCCCGACCTACGATGGCCCAGACATACCATATATATACAGTGACCCCCCCGACCTACGATGGCCCAGACATACCATATATATACAGTGACCCCCCGACCTACGATGGCCCCGACATACCATATATATACAGTGACCCCCCGACCTACGATGGCCCCGACATACCATATATATACAGTGACCCCCCGACCTACGATGGCCCCGACATACCATATATATACAGTGCCCCCCCTGACCTACGATGGCCCCGACATACCATATATATACAGTGACCCCCCCGACCTACGATGGCCCCGACATACCATATATATACAGTGACCCCCCCCGACCTACGATGGCCCCGACATACCATATATATACAGTGACCCCCCGACCTACGATGGCCCCGACATACCATATATATATACAGTGACCCCCGACCTACGATGGCCCCGACATACCATATATATATATATATATATATATACAGTGACCCCCCATGATGGCCCCGACATACCATATATATACAGTGACCTCCCGACCTACGATGGCCCCGACATACCATATATATACAGTGACCTCCCGACCTACAATGGCCCCGACATACCATATATATACAGTGACCCCCCGACCTACGATGGCCCCGACATACCATATATATACAGTGACCCCCCCGACCTACAATGGCCCCGACATACCACATATATACAGTGACCTCCCGACCTACGATGGCCCCGACATACCATATATATATATACAGTGACCCCCCGACCTACGATGGCCCCGACATACCACATATATACAGTGACCTCCTGACCTACGATGGCCCCGACATACCATATATATACAGTGACCCCCGACCTACGATGGCCCCGACATACCATATATATATATATATATATATATATATATATATATATATATATATATATATATACAGTGACCCCCCCGACCTACGATGGCCCCGACATACCATATATATATACAGTGACCTCCTGACCTACGATGGCCCCGACATACCATATATATACAGTAACCTACGATGGCCAAGACATACCATATATATACAGTGACCCCCCGACCTACGATGGCCCAGACATACCATATATACACAGTGACCCCCCCGACCTACGATGGCCCCGACATACTACATATATACAGTGACCCCCCGACCTACGATGGCCCCGACATACCATATATATATATATACAGTGACCCCCCAACCTACGATGGCCCCGACATACCATATATATACAGTGACCCCCCGACCTACGATGGCCCCGACATACCATATATATACAGTGACCCCCGACCTACGATGGCCCCGACATACCATATATATATATACAGTGACCCCCGACCTACGATGGCCCCGACATACCATATATATATATACAGTGACCCCCCCCCGACCTACGATGGCCCCGACATACCTTATATATATACAGTGACCCCCGACCTACGATGGCCCCGACATACCATATATATACAGTGACCCCCGACCTACGATGGCCCCGACATACCATATATATACAGTGACCCCCGACCTACGATGGCCCCGACATACCATATATATACAGTGACCCCCGACCTACGATGGCCCCGACATACCATATATATATACAGTGACCCCCCGACCTACGATGGCCCCAACATACCATATATATATACAGTGACCCCCCGACCTACGATGGCCCCGACATACCATATATACATACAGTGACCCCCCGACCTGATGGCCCCGACATACCATATATACATACAGTGACCCCCCGACCTACGATGGCCTCGACATACCATATATATACAGTGACCCCCCGACCTACGATGGCCCCGACATACCATATATATACAGTGACCCCCCGACCTACGATGGCCCGACATACCATATATATACAGTGACCTCCCGACCTACCATATATATATATATATATATATATATATATATACACATACAGTGACCCCCCCCGACCTACGATGGCCCCAACATACCATATATATATACAGTGACCCCCCTGACCTACGATGGCCCCGACATACCATATATATACAGTGACCCCCGACCTACGATGGCCCCGACATACCATATATATATACAGTGACCCCCCGACCTACGATGGCCCCGACATACCATATATATATACAGTAACCCCCCGACCTACGATGGCCCCGACATACCATATATATATATATATACAGTGACCCCCCGACCTACGATGGCCCAGACATACCATATATATACAGTGACCCCCCGACCTACGATGGCCCCGACATACCATATATATACAGTGACCCCCCGACCTACGATGGCCCCGACATACCATATATATACAGTGACCCCCCGACCTACGATGGCCCCGACATACCATATATATACAGTGACCCCCCCGACCTACGATGGCCCCGACATACCATATATATACAGTGACCCCCCCGACCTACGATGGCCCCGACATACCATATATATACAGTGACCCCCCCGACCTATGATGGCCCCGACATACCATATATATACAGTGACCCCCCCGACCTACGATGGCCTCGACATACCATATATATACAGTGACCCCCCGACCTACGATGGCCCCGACATACCATATATATATATACAGTGACCCCCCCGACCTACGATGGCCCCGACATACCATATATATACAGTGACCCCCCGACCTACGATGGCACCGACATACCATATATATACAGTGACCCCCCGACCTACGATGGCCCCGACATACCATATATATACAGTGACCCCCCGACCTACGATGGCACCGACATACCATATATATACAGTGACCCCCGACCTACAATGGCCCTGACATACCATATATATACAGTGACCCCCCGACCTACAATGGCCCTGACATACCATATATATACAGTGACCCCCCGACCTACGATGGCCCCGACATACCATATATATATACAGTGACCACCCGACCTACGATGGCCCCGACATACCATATATACATACAGTGACCCCCCCGACCTGATGGCCCCGACATACCATATATATATACAGTGACCCCCCGACCTACGATGGCCTCGACATACCATATATATACAGTGACCCCCCGACCTACGATGGCCCCGACATACCATATATATACAGTGACCCCCCGACCTACGATGACCTCGACATACCATATATATACAGTGACCCCCCGACCTACGATGGCCCCGACATACCATATATATACAGTGACCCCCCCACCTACGATGGCCCCGACATACCATATATATACAGTGACCCCCCCACCTACGATGGCCCCGACATACCATATACATACAGTGACCCCCCGACCTGATGGCCCCGACCTACGATGGCCTCGACATACCATATATATACAGTGACCCCCCGACCTACGATGGCCCCGACATACCATATATATACAGTGACCCCCCCGACCTACGCTGGCCCCGACATACCATATATATACAGTGATCCCCCCCGACCTACGATGGCCCCGACATACCATATATATACAGTGACCCCCCCCACCTCTGATGGCCCCAAGATACCATATATATACAGTGACCCCCCCCCCGACCTACGATGGCCCCGACATACCATATATATACAGTGACCCCCGACCTACGATGGCCCTGACATACCATATATATACAGTGACCCCCGACCTACGATGGCCCCGACATACCATATATATACAGTGACCCCCCGACCTACGATGGCCTCGACATACCATATATATACAGTGACCCCCCGACCTACAATGGCCCCGACATACCATATATATATACAGTGACCCCCCCGACCTAAGATGGCCCCGACATACCATATATATACAGTGACCCCCCGACCTACAATGGCCCTGACATACCATATATATACAGTGACCCCCGACCTACGATGGCCCCGACATACCATATATATACAGTGACCCCCCGACCTACGATGGCCCCGACATACCATATATATACAGTGACCCCCCGACCTACGATGGCCTCGACATACCATATATATACAGTGACCCCCCCGACCTACAATGGCCCCGACATACCATATATATATAAACAGTGACCTCCCGACCTACGATGGCCCCGACATACCATATATATACAGTGACCCCCCGACCTACGATGGCCCCGACATACCATATATATACAGTGACCCCCCGACCTACGATGGCCCCGACATACCATATATATACAGTGACCCCCCCGACCTACAATGGCCCCGACATACCACATATATACAGTGACCTCCCGACCTACGATGGCCCCGACATACCATATATATATACAGTGACCCCCCGACCTACGATGGCCCCGACATACCACATATATACAGTGACCTCCTGACCTACGATGGCCCCGACATACCATATATATACAGTGACCCCCGACCTACGATGGCCCCGACATACCATATATATATATATATATATATATATATATATATATATATATATATATATATATATATATATACAGTGACCCCCCCGACCTACGATGGCCCCGACATACCATATATATATACAGTGACCTCCTGACCTACGATGGCCCCGACATACCATATATATACAGTGACCTACGATGGCCAAGACATACCATATATATACAGTGACCCCCCGACCTACGATGGCCCAGACATACCATATATATACAGTGACCCCCCCTGACCTACGATGGCCCCTACATACCATATATACACAGTGACCCCCCCGACCTACGATGGCCCCGACATACTACATATATACAGTGACCCCCCGACCTACGATGGCCCCGACATACCATATATATATATATACAGTGACCCCCCAACCTACGATGGCCCCGACATACCATATATATACAGTGACCCCCCGACCTACGATGGCCCCGACATACCATATATATACAGTGACCCCCGACCTACGATGGCCCCGACATACCATATATATATATACAGTGACCCCCGACCTACGATGGCCCCGACATACCATATATATATACAGTGACCCCCCCCCGACCTACGATGGCCCCGACATACCATATATATATACAGTGACCCCCGACCTACGATGGCCCCGACATACCATATATATACAGTGACCCCCGACCTACGATGGCCCCGACATACCATATATATACAGTGACCCCCGACCTACGATGGCCCCGACATACCATATATATACAGTGACCCCCGACCTACGATGGCCCCGACATACCATATATATATACAGTGACCCCCCGACCTACGATGGCCCCAACATACCATATATATATACAGTGACCCCCCGACCTACGATGGCCCCGACATACCATATATACATACAGTGACCCCCCGACCTGATGGCCCCGACATACCATATATACATACAGTGACCCCCCGACCTACGATGGCCTCGACATACCATATATATACAGTGACCCCCCGACCTACGATGGCCCCGACATACCATATATATACAGTGACCCCCCGACCTACGATGGCCCGACATACCATATATATACAGTGACCTCCCGACCTACCATATATATATATATATATATATATATATATATATATATATACACATACAGTGACCCCCCCCGACCTACGATGGCCCCAACATACCATATATATATACAGTGACCCCCCTGACCTACGATGGCCCCGACATACCATATATATACAGTGACCCCCGACCTACGATGGCCCCGACATACCATATATATATACAGTGACCCCCCGACCTACGATGGCCCCGACATACCATATATATATACAGTAACCCCCCGACCTACGATGGCCCCGACATACCATATATATATATATATACAGTGACCCCCCGACCTACGATGGCCCAGACATACCATATATATACAGTGACCCCCCGACCTACGATGGCCCCGACATACCATATATATACAGTGACCCCCCGACCTACGATGGCCCCGACATACCATATATATACAGTGACCCCCCGACCTACGATGGCCCCGACATACCATATATATACAGTGACCCCCCCGACCTACGATGGCCCCGACATACCATATATATACAGTGACCCCCCCGACCTACGATGGCCCCGACATACCATATATATACAGTGACCCCCCCGACCTATGATGGCCCCGACATACCATATATATACAGTGACCCCCCCGACCTACGATGGCCTCGACATACCATATATATACAGTGACCCCCCGACCTACGATGGCCCCGACATACCATATATATATACAGTGACCCCCCCGACCTACGATGGCCCCGACATACCATATATATACAGTGACCCCCCGACCTACGATGGCACCGACATACCATATATATACAGTGACCCCCCGACCTACGATGGCCCCGACATACCATATATATACAGTGACCCCCCGACCTACGATGGCACCGACATACCATATATATACAGTGACCCCCGACCTACAATGGCCCTGACATACCATATATATACAGTGACCCCCCGACCTACAATGGCCCTGACATACCATATATATACAGTGACCCCCCGACCTACGATGGCCCCGACATACCATATATATATACAGTGACCACCCGACCTACGATGGCCCCGACATACTACATATATACAGTGACCCCCCGACCTACGATGGCCCCGACATACCATATATATATATATACAGTGACCCCCCAACCTACGATGGCCCCGACATACCATATATATACAGTGACCCCCCGACCTACGATGGCCCCGACATACCATATATATACAGTGACCCCCGACCTACGATGGCCCCGACATACCATATATATATATACAGTGACCCACGACCTACGATGGCCCCGACATACCATATATATATACAGTGACCCCCCCCCGACCTACGATGGCCCCGACATACCATATATATATACAGTGACCCCCGACCTACGATGGCCCCGACATACCATATATATACAGTGACCCCCGACCTACGATGGCCCCGACATACCATATATATACAGTGACCCCCGACCTACGATGGCCCCGACATACCATATATATACAGTGACCCCCGACCTACGATGGCCCCGACATACCATATATATATACAGTGACCCCCCGACCTACGATGGCCCCAACATACCATATATATATACAGTGACCCCCCGACCTACGATGGCCCCGACATACCATATATACATACAGTGACCCCCCGACCTGATGGCCCCGACATACCATATATACATACAGTGACCCCCCGACCTACGATGGCCTCGACATACCATATATATACAGTGACCCCCCGACCTACGATGGCCCCGACATACCATATATATACAGTGACCCCCCGACCTACGATGGCCCGACATACCATATATATACAGTGACCTCCCGACCTACCATATATATATATATATATATATATATATATATACACATACAGTGACCCCCCCCGACCTACGATGGCCCCAACATACCATATATATATACAGTGACCCCCCTGACCTACGATGGCCCCGACATACCATATATATACAGTGACCCCCGACCTACGATGGCCCCGACATACCATATATATATACAGTGACCCCCCGACCTACGATGGCCCCGACATACCATATATATATACAGTAACCCCCCGACCTACGATGGCCCCGACATACCATATATATATATATATACAGTGACCCCCCGACCTACGATGGCCCAGACATACCATATATATACAGTGACCCCCCGACCTACGATGGCCCCGACATACCATATATATACAGTGACCCCCCGACCTACGATGGCCCCGACATACCATATATATACAGTGACCCCCCGACCTACGATGGCCCCGACATACCATATATATACAGTGACCCCCCCGACCTACGATGGCCCCGACATACCATATATATACAGTGACCCCCCCGACCTACGATGGCCCCGACATACCATATATATACAGTGACCCCCCCGACCTATGATGGCCCCGACATACCATATATATACAGTGACCCCCCCGACCTACGATGGCCTCGACATACCATATATATACAGTGACCCCCCGACCTACGATGGCCCCGACATACCATATATATATACAGTGACCCCCCCGACCTACGATGGCCCCGACATACCATATATATACAGTGACCCCCCGACCTACGATGGCACCGACATACCATATATATACAGTGACCCCCCGACCTACGATGGCCCCGACATACCATATATATACAGTGACCCCCCGACCTACGATGGCACCGACATACCATATATATACAGTGACCCCCGACCTACAATGGCCCTGACATACCATATATATACAGTGACCCCCCGACCTACAATGGCCCTGACATACCATATATATACAGTGACCCCCCGACCTACGATGGCCCCGACATACCATATATATATACAGTGACCACCCGACCTACGATGGCCCCGACATACCATATATACATACAGTGACCCCCCCGACCTGATGGCCCCGACATACCATATATATATACAGTGACCCCCCGACCTACGATGGCCTCGACATACCATATATATACAGTGACCCCCCGACCTACGATGGCCCCGACATACCATATATATACAGTGACCCCCCGACCTACGATGACCTCGACATACCATATATATACAGTGACCCCCCGACCTACGATGGCCCCGACATACCATATATATACAGTGACCCCCCCACCTACGATGGCCCCGACATACCATATATATACAGTGACCCCCCCACCTACGATGGCCCCGACATACCATATACATACAGTGACCCCCCGACCTGATGGCCCCGACCTACGATGGCCTCGACATACCATATATATACAGTGACCCCCCGACCTACGATGGCCCCGACATACCATATATATACAGTGACCCCCCCGACCTACGCTGGCCCCGACATACCATATATATACAGTGATCCCCCCCGACCTACGATGGCCCCGACATACCATATATATACAGTGACCCCCCCCACCTCTGATGGCCCCAAGATACCATATATATACAGTGACCCCCCCCCCGACCTACGATGGCCCCGACATACCATATATATACAGTGACCCCCGACCTACGATGGCCCTGACATACCATATATATACAGTGACCCCCGACCTACGATGGCCCCGACATACCATATATATACAGTGACCCCCCGACCTACGATGGCCTCGACATACCATATATATACAGTGACCCCCCGACCTACAATGGCCCCGACATACCATATATATACAGTGACCCCCCCGACCTAAGATGGCCCCGACATACCATATATATACAGTGACCCCCCGACCTACAATGGCCCTGACATACCATATATATACAGTGACCCCCGACCTACGATGGCCCCGACATACCATATATATACAGTGACCCCCGACCTACGATGGCCCCGACATACCATATATATACAGTGACCCCCCGACCTACGATGGCCCCGACATACCATATATATACAGTGACCCCCCGACCTACGATGGCCTCGACATACCATATATATACAGTGACCCCCCCGACCTACAATGGCCCCGACATACCATATATATACAGTGACCCCCCGACCTAAGATGGCCCCGACATACCATATATATACAGTGACCCCCCGACCTACGATGGCCCCGACATACCATATATATACAGTGACCCCCCGACCTACGATGACCTCGACATACCATATATATACAGTGACCCCCCGACCTACGATGGCCCCGACATACCATATATATACAGTGACCCCCCCACCTACGATGGCCCCGACATACCATATATATACAGTGACCCCCCCACCTACGATGGCCCCGACATACCATATATATACAGTGACCCCCCGACCTACGATGGCCCCGACATACCATATACATACAGTGACCCCCCGACCTGATGGCCCCGACATACCATATATACATACAGTGACCCCCCGACCTACGATGGCCTCGACATACCATATATATACAGTGACCCCCCGACCTACGATGGCCCCGACATACCATATATATACAGTGACCCCCCGACCTACGATGGCCCCGACATACCATATATATATACAGTGACCCCCGACCTACGATGGCCCGACATACCATATATATATACAGTGACCCCCCGACCTACGATGGCCCCGACATACCATATATATATACAGTGACCCCCGACCTACGATGGCCCCGACATACCATATATATACAGTGACCCCCCGACCTACGATGGCCCGACATACCATATATATACAGTGACCTCCCGACCTACCATATATATATATATATATATATATATATATATATATATATATATACACATACAGTGACCCCCCCCCGACCTACGATGGCCCCAACATACCATATATATATACAGTGACCCCCCTGACCTACGATGGCCCCGACATACCATATATATACAGTGACCCCCGACCTACGATGGCCCCGACATACCATATATATACAGTGACCCCCCGACCTACGATGGCCCCGACATACCATATATATATACAGTAACCCCCCGACCTACGATGGCCCCGACATACCATATATATATATACAGTGACCCCCCGACCTACGATGGCCCAGACATACCATATATATACAGTGACCCCCCGACCTACGATGGCCCCGACATACCATATATATACAGTGACCCCCCGACCTACGATGGCCCCGACATACCATATATATACAGTGACCCCCCGACCTACGATGGCCCCGACATACCATATATATACAGTGACCCCCCCGACCTACGATGGCCCCGACATACCATATATATACAGTGACCCCCCCGACCTACGATGGCCCCGACATACCATATATATACAGTGACCCCCCCGACCTACGATGGCCCCGACATACCATATATATACAGTGACCCCCCCGACCTACGATGGCCTCGACATACCATATATATACAGTGACCCCCCGACCTACGATGGCCCCGACATACCATATATATATACAGTGACCACCCGACCTACGATGGCCCCGACATACCATATATACATACAGTGACCCCCCCGACCTGATGGCCCCGACATACCATATATATATACAGTGACCCCCCGACCTACGATGGCCTCGACATACCATATATATACAGTGACCCCCCGACCTACGATGGCCCCGACATACCATATATATACAGTGACCCCCCGACCTACGATGACCTCGACATACCATATATATACAGTGACCCCCCGACCTACGATGGCCCCGACATACCATATATATACAGTGACCCCCCCACCTACGATGGCCCCGACATACCATATACATACAGTGACCCCCCGACCTGATGGCCCCGACCTACGATGGCCTCGACATACCATATATATACAGTGACCCCCCGACCTACGATGGCCCCGACATACCATATATATACAGTGACCCCCCCCGACCTACGCTGGCCCCGACATACCATATATATACAGTGATCCCCCCCGACCTACGATGGCCCCGACATACCATATATATACAGTGACCCCCCCCCCACCTCTGATGGCCCCAAGATACCATATATATACAGTGACCCCCCCCCCGACCTACGATGGCCCCGACATACCATATATATATACAGTGACCCCCCGACCTACAATGGCCCTGACATACCATATATATACAGTGACCCCCGACCTACGATGGCCCCGACATACCATATATATACAGTGACCCCCCGACCTACGATGGCCCCAACATACCATATATATACAGTGACCCCCCGACCTACGATGGCCTCGACATACCATATATATACAGTGACCCCCGACCTACAATGGCCCCGACATACCATATATATACAGTGACCCCCCCGACCTAAGATGGCCCCGACATACCATATATATACAGTGACCCCCCGACCTACGATGGCCCCGACATACCATATATATACAGTGACCCCCCGACCTACGATGACCTCGACATACCATATATATACAGTGACCCCCCGACCTACGATGGCCCCGACATACCATATATATACAGTGACCCCCCCACCTACGATGGCCCCGACATACCATATATATACAGTGACCCCCCCACCTACGATGGCCCCGACATACCATATATATACAGTGACCCCCCGACCTACGATGGCCCCGACATACCATATATATACAGTGACTCCCCGACCTACGCTGGCCCCGACATACCATATATATACAGTGACCCCCCGACCTACGCTGGCCCCGACATACCATATATATACAGTGACCCCCGACCTACGATGGCCCCGACATACCATATATATATACAGTGACCCCCGACCTACAATGGCCCTGACATACCATATATATATATACAGTGACCCCCCGACCTGATGGCCCCGACCTACGATGGCCTCGACATACCATATATATACAGTGACCCCCCGACCTACGATGGCCCCGACATACCATATATATACAGTGACCCCCCGACCTAGGATGGCCCCGACATACCATATATATACAGTGACCCCCTGACCTACGATGGCCCCGACATACCATATATATACAGTGACCCCCGACCTACGATGGCCCCGACATACCATATATATACAGTGACCCCCCCACCTACGATGGCCCCGACATACCATATATATATATACAGTGACCCCCGACCTACAATGGCCCTGACATACCATATATATACAGTGACCCCCCGACCTACGATGGCCCTGACATACCATATATATACAGTGACCCCCCGACCTACGATGGCCCCGACATACCATATATATACAGTGACCCCCCGACCTACAATGGCCCCGACATACCATATATATATATATAGTGACCCCCGACCTACGATGGCCCCGACATACCATATATATACAGTGACCCCCCCGACCTACAATGGCCTCGACATACCATATATATACAGTGACCCCCCGACCTACAATGGCCCCGACATACCATATATATATATACAGTGACCCCCCCGACCTACAATGGCCCTGACATACCATATATATATACAGTGACCCCCCGACCTACAATGGCCCCGACATACCATATATATATACAGTGACCCCCCCGACCTACGATGGCCCCGACATACCATATATATACAGTGACCCCCCCCGACCTACGATGGCCCCGACATACCATATATATACAGTGACCCCCCGACCTACAATGGCCCCGACATACCATATATATATATATAGTGACCCCCGACCTACGATGGCCCCGACATACCATATATATACAGTGACCCCCCGACCTACAATGGCCTCGACATACCATATATATACAGTGACCCCCCGACCTACAATGGCCCCGACATACCATATATATATACAGTGACCCCCCCGACCTACAATGGCCCTGACATACCATATATATATACAGTGACCCCCTGACCTACAATGGCCCTGACATACCATATATATACAGTGACCCCCGACCTACGATGGCCCCGACATACCATATATATATACAGTGACCCCCGACCTACAATGGCCCTGACATACCATATATATATATACAGTGACCCCCCGACCTGATGGCCCCGACCTACGATGGCCTCGACATACCATATATATACAGTGACCCCCCGACCTACGATGGCCCCGACATACCATATATATACAGTGACCCCCCGACCTACGATGGCCCCGACATACCATATATATACAGTGACCCCCTGACCTACGATGGCCCCGACATACCATATATATATATATATACAGTGACCCCCCGACCTACGATGGCCCCGACATACCATATATATACAGTGACCCCCGACCTACGATGGCCCCGACATACCATATATATACAGTGACCCCCCCACCTACGATGGCCCCGACATACCATATATATATACAGTGACCCCCGACCTACAATGGCCCTGACATACCATATATATACAGTGACCCCCCGACCTACGATGGCCCTGACATACCATATATATACAGTGACCCCCCGACCTACGATGGCCCCGACATACCATATATATACAGTGACCCCCCGACCTACAATGGCCCCGACATACCATATATATATATATATAGTGACCCCCGACCTACGATGGCCCCGACATACCATATATATACAGTGACCCCCCCGACCTACAATGGCCTCGACATACCATATATATACAGTGACCCCCCGACCTACAATGGCCCCAACATACCATATATATATACAGTGACCCCCCCGACCTACAATGGCCCTGACATACCATATATATATACAGTGACCCCCCGACCTACAATGGCCCCGACATACCATATATATATACAGTGACCCCCCCGACCTACGATGGCCCCGACATACCATATATATACAGTGACCCCCCCGACCTACGATGGCCCCGACATACCATATATATACAGTGACCCCCCGACCTACAATGGCCCCGACATACCATATATATATATATAGTGACCCCCGACCTACGATGGCCCCGACATACCATATATATACAGTGACCCCCCGACCTACAATGGCCCCGACATACCATATATATATATATATAGTGACCCCCGACCTACGATGGCCCCGACATACCATATATATATACAGTGACCCCCGACCTACGATGGCCTCGACATACCATATATATACAGTGACCCCCCGACCTACAATGGCCCCGACATACCATATATATATACAGTGACCCCCCCGACCTACGATGGCCCCGACATACGATCACTCTCAGAGGCAGCTTCAACATACGATGCTTTTGTATGTCGGGGCCATCACATATACGGCTATCCCTCAGCCCAGACTGCTTCAGCTGCCCCCTGATAGCCGTTTACGGTGCCCCGTGTGGTCTTCTGACGATCACTTACCTGTCCTCGGGGCTCTGGAGCGTCCTCTTCGGGATCCTCTCCATCATCGTCATCACGTCGCTGTGCACACCGACCCGTCATCCAATAGGAGCGATGTGCGTAACAACGTGATGACGGAGAGCGCGGATGCCGGGGAAGCAAAGGCCGTGTCGGAGCATCGGGGACGCGGTGACAGCGATGGAAGGCGACATCCAGGGCAGCGGTGACGGTCCGGAGGGGCGGGGACAGGTGAGTATAACTTCCTATACCGGTGGTCTTCAATCTGCAGACCTCCAGATGTTGCCGTTGGCTGTCCGGGCATGCTGGGTGTTGTAGTTTTGCAACATCTGGAGGTCCGCAGGTTGTAGACCACTGTCCTATACTTTACATTGCACGGATCCCTCAACATACGATGGTTTCAACATACGATGGTCCATTTGGAGCGGATTCCCATCGTATGTTGAGGGACCTCTGTATAAATGTGAATTTAATGGATATGTAATTATTATAGAGAATATGATTTCTAATATATATGTGAATGTTCCTTGTGCTGGATAACAAATATAATCTTATAGAAAAGCTTTATCACTACAGACCTCATTTAAAGGGGGATTCCAGGCCAAAACTTTTTTTTTATATATCAACTGGCTCCGGAAAGTTAAACAGATTTGTAAATTACTATTAAAAAAATCTTAATCCTTCCAATAGTTATTAGCTTCTGAAGTTGAGTTGTTGTTTTCTGTCTAACTGCTCTCTGATGACTCACGTCCCGGGAGCTGTGCAGTCCCTATGGGGATATTCTCCCATCATGCACAGCTCCCGGGACGTGACATCATCATTGAGCAGTTAGACAGAAAACTTCAGAAGCTAATAACTATTGGAAGGATTAAGATTTTTTTAATAGAAGTTATTTACAAATCTGTTTAACTTTCCGGAGACAGTTGATATATAAAAAAAGGTTTTGGCTGGAATACCCCTTTAAGTCTGACGGAGAGATCGTTTCAGAATACGTAATCCAATATGCTTCTCTTTGCAGGAGTCGCTTGCGATTTTGGTCGCCAGCCGAATGTTATTTTTGTTTATTAATCGGACTTTTTCTACTGGTTTGGCCAATGTAGCATTTTAACATCTAAATAACATTTTCCGTATTGCAAGTGAAAAAGCCGCAACTGGATATATTGTCACCTTTATTAGATTATTACCGGCCAAACACGGATATGTCCCTTTGCGTTTAGATCCCAAAAATGTTTTTTTCTTGGTTCTTATGTCTCCAGGTATCAGCAGGTTCCCAATTGTCTTACCTCGATTATATACATACATGGGAGGTTCTTTAACCCCTTAAGGACCAGGACCATTTTATTTTTGCATTTTCGTTTTTTCCTCCTCACCTTCTAATAATCCTAACTCTCTTACATTTTGCGTCACCAATTGTAGTTTGTGATGACATCACTTATTCTACCATAAAATGTGCGGCGCAACCAAAAATATTATTTATGTGGGAAACCGAAAAGAAAACCGCAATTTAGCACATTTTGGAAGGTTTTGTTTTCACGCTGTGCACTTCCCGGTGAATATGACGTTTTCTTTATTCTTTTGGTCAATACGATGAATGATCCCCATGTTATTCGCTTTTCTATAATTGTACCGCTAAAAAATTATCTCAAACCATTTTAACAAAATTAGTATGTTTGAAATTGCCCTGTTTTGACCATCTATAACTTGCTAATTTTTCCGTATATGGGGCGATATGAGGGCTCATTTTTTGCGCCATGATCTTTAGTTTTTATCAGTATCACTTTTGCTTAGGTTTTACTTTTTATTAATTTTTTATACATTTTTTTGGGAATAAAATGTGACAAAAAAAAGCAGCAATTTTGGACTTTTTATTTTTTTTACGTTTACGCCGTTCACCTTACGGGATAATTAACAATATATTTTAATAGTTCAGACTTTTACGCACGCGTCGATACCAAATGTGTGTATTAATTATTTTTTTTTTTACACTTTTTGGGGGGTAAAATGGGAAAAATGGACGTTTTACTTTTTTATTGGGGGAGGGGATTTTTCCCATTTTTTTTTTACACTTTTTATGTCCCCATAGGGGATTATTCATTGCAATCAGTTGATTGCTAATACTGTGCAGTGTTATGTATAGGACGCAGCACTGATCAGTATTCTCGGTGATCTTCTAGTATTGTCTGCTCGATCTCAGACCAGAGCAGAAGACCCCGGGAGACGGCCGGAGCAAGGGGAGGGGACCTCCGGCCGCCATACTGGACGATCGATTCACCACGGAATTGATCACGGCATCGGAGGGGTTAATGGCGAACATCCGCGCAATCGCAGATATCAGCCATTACCAGCGGCTCCCTGGCTGCTGATAGCAGCTGGGACCTTCCGGGCATGACAAGTACCGCTCTGGTGCTCGCGATCATATCGGCGCGTAATTGTACGTCTTGGTGCGGTAAGTACCACGTCACCATGACGTCCATTGTCGTTAAGGGGTTAAATTTACCATATTTGGGATCCGATTTTATTATGCCCCAATATTTGTTTTTTTTTTTAAATCAAATTCATGTGTCTATCAATGTACATTATTCTGTCAATTATTTTTGTCTTTTCTTTAATAAATCTTTTCTGTCTAGAAGAACAACTTCAAGTTTATTATTCTTTTTTAGAGTAACCTCAATTTATAAACATTTCTGTAATAATTTTTCAGTTTTTTTTAAAATTCTTCCTGGTTAATTATTTTGGCTCGAATATACAGTGACCCCCGACCTGATTGCCCCGACATACCATATATACACAGTGACCCCCGACCTGATGGCCCCGACATACCATATATATATATATATATATACAGTGACCCCCCTGACCTACGATGGCCCCGACATACCATATATATATATATATAGTGACCCCCGACCTACGATGGCCCCGACATACCATATATATACAGTGACCCCCGACCTACGATGGCCCCGACATACCATATATATATACAGTGACCCCCTGACCTACGATGGCCTTGACATACCATATATATATACAGTGACCCCCCCCGACCTACGATGGCCCCGACATACCATATATATACAGTGACCCCCCGACCTATGATGGCCCCGACATACCATATATATACAGTGACCCCCCCGACCTACGATGGCCCCGACATACCATATATACAGTGACCCCCGACCTACGATGGCCCCGACATACCATATATATATATAGTGACCCCCGACCTACGATGGCCCCGACATACCATATATATATATAGTGACCCCCGACCTACGATGGCCCCGACATACCATATATATACAGTGACCCCCCCGACCTACGATGGCCCCGACATACCATATATACAGTGACCCCCGACCTACGATGGCCCCGACATACCATATATATATATATAGTGACCCCCGACCTACGATGGCCCCGACATACCATATATATATATATATAGTGACCCCCGACCTACGATGGCCCCGACATACCATATATATACAGTGACCCCCCCGACCTACGATGGCCCCGACATACCATATATATACAGTGACCCCCCGACCTACGATGGCCCCGACATACCATATATATATACAGTGACCCCCCCGACCTGATGGCCCCGACATACCATATATATACAGTGACCCCCCCCGACCTGATGTCCCCGACATACCATATATATATATATATATACAGTGACCCCCCCGACCTACGATGGCCCCGACATACCATATATATACAGTGACCCCCCAACCTACCACTGCCCCGACATACCATATATATATATATACAGTGACCCCCCGACCTACCACTGCCCCGACATACCATATATATATACAGTGACCCCCTGACATACGATGTCCCCGACATACCATATATATATATACAGTGACCCCCCCGACCTACGATGGCCCCGACATACCATATATATACAGTTCCCCCCCACCTACGATGTCCCCGACATACCATATATATATACAGTGACCCCCCCGACCTACGATGGCCGACATACCATATATATATATATAGTGACCCCCGACCTACGATGGCCCCGACATACCATATATATATACAGTGACCCCCGACCTGATGGCCCCGACATACCATATATACACAGTGACCCCCGACCTGATGGCCCCGACATACCATATATATATATATATACAGTGACCCCCCCGACCTACGATGGCCGACATACCATATATATATATAGTGACCCCCGACCTACGATGGCCCCGACATACCATATATATACAGTGACCCCCCCCGACCTACGATGGCCCCGACATACCATATATACAGTGACCCCCGACCTACGATGGCCCCGACATACCATATATATATATAGTGACCCCCGACCTACGATGGCCCCGACATACCATATATATATATAGTGACCCCCGACCTACGATGGCCCCGACATACCATATATATACAGTGACCCCCCCGACCTACGATGGCCCCGACATACCATATATATACAGTGACCCCCGACCTACGATGGCCCCGACATACCATATATATATACAGTGACCCCCCGACCTGATGGCCCCGACATACCATATATATACAGTGACCCCCCCCGACCTGATGTCCCCGACATACCATATATATATACAGTGACCCCCCCGACCTACGATGGCCCCGACATACCATATATATATACAGTGACCCCCCAACCTACCACTGCCCCGACATACCATATATATATACAGTGACCCCCCGACCTACCACTGCCCCGACATACCATATATATATATACAGTGACCCCCTGACATACGATGTCCCCGACATACCATATATATATATACAGTGACCCCCCCGACCTACGATGGCCCCGACATACCATATATATACAGTTCCCCCCCCCCACCTACGATGTCCCCGACATACCATATATATATACAGTGACCCCCCCCGACCTACGATGGCCGACATACCATATATATATATAGTGACCCCCGACCTACGATGGCCCCGACATACCATATATATACAGTGACCCCCCCGACCTACGATGGCCCCGACATACCATATATATACAGTGACCCCCGACCTACGATGGCCCCGACATACCATATATATACAGTGACCCCCCGACCTACGATGGCCCCGACATACCATATATATACAGTGACCCCCGACCTACGATGGCCCCGACATACCATATATATACAGTGACCCCCGACCTACGATGCCCCCGACATACCATATATATACAGTGACCCCCCGACCTGATGGCCCCGACATACCATATATATACAGTGACCCCCCCGACCTGATGTCCCCGACATACCATATATATACAGTGACCCCCCCGACCTACGATGGCCCCGACATACCATATGTATACAGTGACCCCCCAACCTACCACTGCCCCGACATACCATATATATATATATATATATACAGTGACCCCCCGACCTACCACTGCCCCGACATACCATATATATATACAGTGACCCCCTGACATACGATGTCCCCGACATACCATATATATATACAGTGACCCCCCCGACCTACGATGGCCCCGACATACCATATATATACAGTGACCCCCGACCTACGATGGCCCCGACATACCATATATATACAGTTCCCCCCCCACCTACGATGGCCCCGACATACCATATATATACAGTGACCCCCCCCACCTACAATGGCCCGACATACCATATATATACAGTGACCCCCCGACCTACGATGGCCCCGACATACCATATATATACAGTGAACCCCCCGACCTACGATGGCCCCGACATACCATATATATATACAGTGACCTCCCCGACCTACGATGGCCCCGACATACCATATATATACAGTGACCCCCCGACCTACGATGGCCCCGACATACCATATATATATATATATACAGTGACCCCCTGACCTACCATGGCCCCGACATACCATATATATATAGTGACCCCCCGACATACGATGGCCCCGACATACCATATATATACAGTGACCCCCCGACCTACGATGGCCCCGACATACCATATATACAGTGACCCCCCGACCTACGATGGCCCCGACATACCATATATATACAGTGACCCCCCGACCTACGATGGCCCCGACATACCATTTATATATATATATATATATATATATATATATATATATATATATATACACATACAGTGAACCCCCCCCAAATACGATTATATATATATACACACACACACACACACAGTACCCCCCCCACCTACAATGGCCCCGACATTATATATATATATATATATTACACACAGTACCCCCCCCCACCTACGATGGCCCCGACATACTATATATATATACAGTACCCCCCCCCACCTACGATGGCCCCGACATACTATATATATATATACAGTACCCCCCCCCCCACCTACGATGGCCCCGACCTACGATGGCCCCGACATACCATATATATACAGTGACCTCCCCGACCTACGATGGCCCCGACATACCATATATATATACAGTGACCCCCCGACCTACGATGGCCCCGACATACCATATATATACAGTGACCTCCCCGACCTACGATGGCCCCGACATACCATATATATATATATATATATATATACACAGTGACCCCCCGACCTACGATGGCCCCGACATACCATATATATACAGTGACCCCCCGACCTACGATGGCCCCGACATACCATATATATACAGTGACCCCCCGACCTACGATGGCCCCGACATACCATATATATATATATATATATATATACAGTGACCCCCCGCCCCCGACCTACGATGGCCCCGACATACCATATATATACAGTGACCCCCCCGACCTACAATGGCCCCGACATACCATATATATACAGTGACCCCCCCAACCTACAATGGCCCCGACATACCATATATATACAGTGACCCCCCCGACCTACAATGGCCCCAACATACCATATATATACAGTGATCCCCGACCTACGATGGCCCCGACATACCATATATATACAGTGACCTTCCGACCTACGATGGCCCCGACATACCATATATATATATATATATATATATATATATATATATATATATATATACAGTGACCCCCCCCGACCTACGATGGCCCCGACATACCATATATATACAGTGACCCCCGACCTACGATGGCCCCGACATACCATATATATATATATACAGTGACCCCCCCGACCTACGATGGCCCCGACATACCATATATATACAGTGACCCCCCCGACCTCCGATGGCCCCGACATACCATATATATACAGTGATCCCCCCCCCGACCTACGATGGCCCCGACATACCATATATATACAGTGACCCCCCGACCTACGATGGCCCCGACATACCATATATATATATACAGTGACCCCCGACCTACGATGGCCCCGACATACCATATATATATACAGTGACCCCCCGACCTACGATGGCCCCGACATACCATATATATATACAGTGACCCCCCGACCTACGATGGCCCCGACATACCATATATATACAGTGACCCCCCGACCTACGATGGCCTCGACATACCATATATATACAGTGACCCCCCGACCTACGATGGCCCCGACATACCATATATATACAGTGACCCCCCGACCTACGATGGCCCCGACATACCATATATATACAGTGACCCCCCCCTACGATGGCCCCGACATACCATATATATACAGTGACCCCCCCCACCTACGATGGCCCCGACATACCATATATATACAGTGACCCCCCGACCTACGATGGCCCCGACATACCATATATATACAGTGACCCCCCGACCTACGATGGCCCCGACATACCATATATATACAGTGACCCCCCCGACCTACGATGGCCCCGACATACCATATATATACAGTGACCCCCCGACCTACGATGGCCCCGACATACCATATATATATATATATATATACAGTGACCCCCCGCCCCCGACCTACGATGGCCCCGACATACCATATATATACAGTGACCCCCCCGACCTACAATGGCCCCGACATACCATATATATACAGTGACCCCCCCGACCTACAATGGCCCCGACATACCATATATATACAGTGACCCCCCCCCGACCTACAATGGCCCCAACATACCATATATATAGTGATCCCCGACCTACGATGGCCCCGACATACCATATATATACAGTGACCCCCCCCGACCTACGATGGCCCCGACATACCATATATATACAGTGACCTTCCGACCTACGATGGCCCCGACATACCATATATATATATATACAGTGACCCCCCCGACCTCCGATGGCCCCGACATACCATATATATACAGTGATCCCCCCCCCCGACCTACGATGGCCCCGACATACCATATATATATACAGTGACCCCCCGACCTACGATGGCCCCGACATACCATATATATATATATACAGTGACCCCCGACCTACGATGGCCCCGACATACCATATATATATACAGTGACCCCCCGACCTACGATGGCCCCGACATACCATATATATATATACAGTGACCCCCCGACCTACGATGGCCCCGACATACCATATATATACAGTGACCCCCCGACCTACGATGGCCTCGACATACCATATATATACAGTGACCCCCCGACCTACGATGGCCCCGACATACCATATATATACAGTGACCCCCCGACCTACGATGGCCCCGACATACCATATATATACAGTGACCCCCCCCCACCTACGATGGCCCCGACATACCATATATATATACAGTGACCCCCCCCACCTACGATGGCCCCGACATACCATATATATACAGTGACCCCCCGACCTACGATGGCCCCGACATACCATATATATACAGTGACCCCCCCGACCTACGATGGCCCCGACATACCATATATATATACAGTGACCCCCCCGACCTACGATGGCCCCGACATACCATATATATATACAGTGACCCCCCCGACCTACGATGGCCCCGACATACCATATATATATATATATATATATATATATATATATATATATATATATGTATACAGTGACCTCCCCGACCTACGATGGCCCCGACATACCATATATATATATATACAGTGACCCCCCCGACCTCCGATGGCCCCGACATACCATATATATATATATATATACAGTGACCTCCCCGACCTACGATGGCCCCGACATACCATATATATATATACACAGTGACCCCCGACCTACGATGGCCCCGACATACCATATATATACAGTGACCCCCCGACCTACGATGGCCCCGACATACCATATATATACAGTGACCCCCGACCTACGATGGCCCCGACATACCATATATATATACAGTGACCCCCCGACCTACGATGGCCCCGACATACCATATATATATATATATATATATATATATATATATATACAGTGACCCCCCCCGACCTACGATGGCCCCGACATACCATATATATACAGTGACCCCCGACCTACGATGGCCCCGACATACCATATATATATATATACAGTGACCCCCCCGACCTACGATGGCCCCGACATACCATATATATACAGTGACCCCCCCGACCTACGATGGCCCCGACATACCATATATATACAGTGACCTCCCCGACCTACGATGTCCCCGACATACCATATATATACAGTGACCCCCCGACCTACGATGGCCCCGACATACCATATATATACAGTGACCCCCCCACCTACGATGGCCCCGACATACCATATATATACAGTGACCCCCCGACCTACGATGGCCCCGACATACCATATATATACAGTGACCCCCCCACCTACGATGGCCCCGACATACCATATATATACAGTGACCCCCCGACCTACGATGGCCCCGACATACCATATATATACAGTGACCCCCCCCCACCTACGATGGCCCCGACATACCATATATATATATATATATATATATATACATACACACAGTACCCCCCCCCCACCTACGATGGCCCCGACATACCATAATATATATATATATATACACACAGTACCCCCCCCCCCCACCTACGATGGCCCCGACATACCATATATATATATATATATATTATATATACACACACAGTGATCCCCCGACCTACGATGGCCCCGACATACCATATATATATATACACAGTGACCCCCCGACCTACGATGGCCCCGACATACCATATATATATATACAGTGACCCCCCGACCTACGATGGCCCCGACATACCATATATATACAGTGACCCCCCCCCCGACCTACGATGGCCCCGACATACCATATATATACAGTGACCCCCCGACCTACGATGGCCCCGACATACCATATATATATATATACAGTGACCCCCCGACCTACGATGGCCCCGCAATACCATATATATATATACAGTGACCCCCCGACCTACGATGGCCCCGACATACCATATATATACAGTGACCCCCCCGACATACGATGGCCCTGACATACCATATTATATATATATATATATATATTATATACAGTACCCCCCCCCCACCTACAATGGCCCCGACATACCATATATATATATACAGTGACCCCCCGACCTACGATGGCCCCGACATACCATATATATATATATACAGTGACCCCCCGACCTACGATGGCCCCGACATACCATATATATATATATATATATATATATATATATATATACACACATACAGTGACCCCCCGACCTACGATGGCCCCGACATACCATATTATATATATATATATACACACATACAGTGACCCCCCGACCTACGATGGCCCCGACATACCATATATATATATATACATACATACAGTGACCCCCCCCGACCTACGATGGCCCCGACATACCATATATATACAGTGACCCCCGACCTACAATGGCCCCGACATACCATATATATATATATACAGTGACCCCCCGACCTACGATGGCCCCAACATAGCATATATACAGTGACCCCCCCAACCTACGATGGCCCCGACATACCATATATATACAGTGACCCCCCCGACCTACGATGGCCCCGACATACCATATATATACAGTGACCCCCCCGACCTACGATGGCCCCGACATACCATATATATACAGTGACCCCCCGACCTACGATGGCCCCGACATACCATATATATACAGTGACCCCCCGACCTACGATGGCCCCGACATACCATATATACAGTGACCCCCCCCCGACCTACAATGGCCCCGACCTACCATATATATATACAGTGACCCCCCCGACCTACGATGGCCCGGACATACCATATATATATATATATATATATATATATATATATACACATACAGTGACCCCCCCAACCTACGATGGCCCCGACATACCATATATATACAGTGATCCCCCCCCGACCTATGATGGCTCTGACATACCATATATATACAGTGACCCCCTGACCTACGATGGCCCCCGACATATCCTTTATATATATATGTATATACAGTGACCTCCCGACCTACAATGGCCCTGACATACCATATATATATATACACAGTGACCTCCCGACCTACCATATATATATAGTGACCCCCGACCTACGATGGCCCCGACATACCATATATATACAGTGACCCCCAACCTACGATGGCCCTGACATACCATATATATACAGTGACACCCCCGACCTACCATATATATACAGTGACCCCCCCAACCTACGATGGCCCCGACATACCATATATATACAGTGACCCCCGACCTACGATGGCCCCGACATACGATCATTTCAGCATACGATCACTCTCAGAGGCAGCATCACCATACGATGCTTTTGTATGTTGGGGCCATCGCATAAACGGCTATCCTACAGCCCAGACTGCTTCAGCCGCCACCGGATAGCCGTTTACAGTGCTCCTTGTGCTTCGGTGATGGTCTCTTACCTGTCCTCGGTGCATCTTCGGGATCCTCTGCATCGTCGGCGCTCTCCATCGACGTCATCACGTCGCTGCGCACGCCGTCCCGTCATCCAATAGGAGCGATGTGCGGAACGACGTGATGGCGGCGACGGAGAGCGCGGATGCCTGGGAAGCAGAGGCCTCGGGGACGCGGCAACAGCGATGGACGGCGACATCCAGGGCAGCGGTGACAAGCAGTGACGGTCCGGAGAGGCGGGGACAGGGTCTACAACTTGCGGACCTCCAGATGTTGCAAAACCACAACACCCAGCATGCCCAGACAGCCAACGGCTGTCCGGGCATGCTGGGTGTTGTAGTTTTGCAACATCTGGAGGTCTGCAGGTTGTAGACCACTGTCCTATACTTTACATTGCACGGATCCCTCAACATGCGATGGTTTCCACTGTATTGACTTTTCGGTAAACCTTTAAAATATGTTAGGATTGTGGAAACTTTTTTTTAAGTAACATTATTTTTGTCTGTACTTTTAACAATTAATGTATCAAATGTGTTTTTAATTTTCATTTTGACTTATTTCTACATCCAAAAATTGTATTTTATTTTTGTCACAAGTTACTGTAAATTTTATAGTAGGATGCACTGTGTTCAATTTTTGAACTTACTCGAGGACAGATTCCTCAGTCCCTCCCCAGAGCATGAAAATATCATCTACATAACGTAACCACGTCAGTGGAGTTTCCATGTCTGGGGAGGAAAAGACGAATCTCTCCTCGAATGCATGCATAAAAACATTAGCAAGACTTGGGGCGACGGGAGACCCCATCGTAGTCCCACCTATCTGTAGGAAAAATTGAGTATCAAAGCGAAAATAGTTTCTATGTAAACACAAAATCCAATAAATTCATAAGAAAAGCAATCATTTGTACTATTTTTACATTCTGCTCCTTCTGTTTGGGGAATGTTAGTATATAGACTTTGAACGTCCATAGTACAAAGGAATTTGACATTCGTAGCATCTATTCCATTAAGGCATTGTAGGAAATGTGTGGTATCTTGTAAACATCGTTCCAATTTTTTTTACCTCTGTTTGGAGGAAACTATCCACAAGGATCGCGAGCGGCTCCAACAGGGACCCCGTGACAGAGACAAACGGGCGTCCCGGGGGCCGGTCGCCATCCTTGTGGATCTTGGGAAGGACATACAAAATGGGGATACGAGGAAATTCAACCAATAAACTATCATGCATTTTTTTTAGAAATAATATTCCCAAATGCTTGTCCGATGTAGGCATCTATATCAGTTTTAAGTTTAGATGTAGGATAATTTTTTAGTAACAGATAAACATTATCTTCTAATTGTTTTTTAGCTTCTAATATATAATCTGTTTTTCGCATCAGAACTATGGCTCCTCCCTTATCAGGGAGGAGTCATTTTGTAGATTTTTAAAGGGCAATTCTCTCTTCCTTAGATATATTAGAACATATTTTCGGTACATCTTTCCATTTTTCACTAATTTCAGAAATAACAGTTTGAGAAAATGCATCTACATTATTGGAAACAATCTCCGGTATAAATGTAGATTTTTTTTCGGAGATTATCTGGTACTTTATGCAAAAGGTGCATCATATCGAGATGTTTTTGTTTCTCTATCATGGAGATACATTTTCATTTTTATGTTACGATTAAATTTGAACATATTAATTTTAAAATAAAAATATATCCCTGTCACGGAATGGGACGAATCCCAATCCTTTATTTAACACTGTCCTTTCATGTTGTTACGCCAAGCGCTCCGGGTCCCTGCTCCTCCCCGAGCGCTCGCAGCGTTCTCCCTTCTGCAGCGTCCCGGTCAGACCCGCTGACCGGGAGCGCTGCACTGACATTCGCGATGGGGATGCGATTCGCATAGCGGGACGCGCCCGCTCGCGAATCGCATCCCAAGCCACTTACCCGTCCCGGTCCCCGGCTGTTATGTTCTGGCGCGCGCGGCTCCGCTCTCTAGGGCGCGCGCGCGCGCCAGTGCTCTAAGATTTAAAGGGCCAGTGCACCAGTGATTGGTGACTGGCCCAATCAGCCTAATTAGCTTCCACCTGCTCCCTGTCTATATTACCTCACTTCCCCTGCACTTCCTTGCTGGATCTTGTTGCCTTGTGCCAGTGAAAGCGTTTAGTGTTGTCCAAAGCCTGTGTTCCAGATCTCCTGCTATCCTCATTGACTACGAACCTTGCCGCCTGCCCCGACCTTCTGCTACGTCTGACCTTGCCTCTGCCTAGTCCTTCTGTCCCACACCTTCTCAGCAGTCAGAGAGGTTGAGCCGTTGCCGGTGGATACGACCTGGTTGCTACCGCCGCAGCAAGACCATCCCGCTTTGCGGCGGGCTCTGGTGAATACCAGTAGCAACCCTAGAACCAATCCAGCGACACGGTCCACACCAATCCCTTGCTGACAGAGGATCCACATCCAGCCTGCCGAATCGTAACACATGTTCTGTTAAGATATGATCCGAAATGTTCACAATTAGGTCTTATTTCTCCTCCTTGTGTCATTTTCCTTTCTCGTTACAATATTCTCTTCTTCTGTCGTGTCTGAACTTTTGTTTTCTCATCTTTTCTCTTTTGAACCAGCTCTTTCTCTTGTTTTTCCTAAAAAACGTGGTTTTCTTTTAGACGCTTGTTCAGACCTATCTATAGCTGAGGTATCAGAAGTGGTATATTGGCCAGGTTTTCCCCTTCTCCACTGTCGTCTCTTCCGCCCATGTATATACGCAATTTTGCATATAGCCTCTCATATCTCGTTCGAATTTCGGTGATTTATTTTGAAGAGTAATTGTTTTAAATTTTTCAATTTCCGCGGCAAGTTCACTTTGTATTTGTTCAATTTCTACATCGGATATGATGGATTTTAACTTTTCATTGATTTCTGTTATTTCTCTTTTAACTGAATCAATTGCAAGTTGTAAATGTTGAACTGTTAAGAACATCACATCTAGTGAGTGCCTGTTGTTCATTGCTTACCATTTTTGTTGGTATACGGCATCATCCGGTAACAATGTAGGTGCTAATTTACATCTCAATCCTCGAGGGATCCTTTGAATCTTTAGATATTCTGTTATGGTTGATGCATGGAATGACAGGACAACTTCCTTTTAAGACAGTTGTTCCAGTTTTTTTGCAATAATCTAGTTTGCATTGATCTTTCAATGTCGAAGAATTTTATAACGATCCCGTTCAGTAAATGAAAACACCTCTGCTTTATTCTCAGTCAATTGACTGAGATCTGAAAAAGACAAGTTTCTTTTCTTGTTTCTTTTCACTCGTGTCTACACTGGTGAATCAATGCAAACTGAGAACCAGTTTGGGACATCAGACCACATGATGGCTCCCAACTAGTGTGTAAGACCTCTGCTAGGATGGACGTTTGCCTTTTACCATCTATAAGCTGTGAAAAAACTGCAGAATAACGGAATAAACCGAAAAGAAAAAGTATTCATCTAATCGTGAGTGTCAGTTTTTTCAAAGAAGAATCTATAACCCATGCTTTTCTACTGCCTATTAATATTTGGTTGCACACCCTTTGGAGAAATAAGTGAAATCAGTGTCTTCCTATAACCATCAATAAGCTTCTTACACCTCTCAGCCGGAATGTTGGACCATTCTTCCTATAACCATCAATAAGCTTCTTACACCTCTCAGCCGGAATGTTGGACCACTCTTCCTATAACCATCAATAAGCTTCTTACACCTCTCAGCCGGAATGTTGGACCACTCTTCTTTTACAAACTGCTCCAGGTCTCTTATTGGACGGCGCCTTTTCCCAACAGTAATTATAAGATCTCTCCACAGGTGATCAATGGGATTTAGATCTGGACTCATTGCTGCCACTTCAGAACTCTCCAGCGCTTTGTCATCCATTTCTGGGGTTTTTTCACTTATGTTTGGGGTTATTGTCCTGCTGGAAGACCCAAGATCTCGGACACAAACCCAGCTTTCTGACACTGGGTGTTACAGAGCTGGACATGGATCCTCTACCTGTGTGGCTGATGACTCTGACCGTATCGGGGGAGCGGAATCTATGGTGCCACTGGTCTTCACCAGAGCCCGCCGCAAGGCAGGATGGGCTTGCTACGGCAGGCGACACCCAGGTCACTACCCCCAAAACGGCTCGACCACACAGGTAGCTGGGCTAGTTGAGGTACTGAAGAATATGGAAGTAGCATAGTCAAACATAGCAGAAGGTCAGGGCAGGAGGCAAAGGTGTGAAGTCAATTAACGTAGTGGGAAGGTCTGGATACATGGGTAAGGCGAACAGGCTATATGGAATGTTTCATCTCAGGCTAGGGGCACTGAAGATCCGTCAGGGAAGAGTGGCAGGAACTTATAGAATAGAGACCGATGCATGACATGATTATGGGCGTATTGGCCCTTTAAATTTTAAAGCTCCGGCACGCACCCTAAGGGACGGGGACACGCGCAACAGAGCAGAGACACAGCAGTGGCAGAAGGGGAGCGTGGTGAGTGATGGGCTGGGATTTGCATGCGGGGCAACCCGCAATGGGAATCCAAGCCCCGCCAACAGCCGGGGACAAAAGGAACAATGCGCTTGTGGCCCATAATCGACCCAAAATCCATTGGTAATCCTCAGATTTCATGATGTCTTGTACACATTCAAGGCCCCCAGTGCCAGAGGCAGCAAAACAACCCAAAACATCATTGACCTCCACCATATGTCACTGTAGGTTCTGTGTTCTTTTCTTTGTAGGCCTCATTCCGTTTTCGGTAAACAGTAGAATGATGGGCTTTACCAAAAAGCTCTATCTTGGTCTCATCTGTCCACAAGACATTTTCCCAGAAGGATTTTGGTTACTCAAGTTAATTTTGGTAAAATGTTGTCTTGCTTTTTTATGTCTGTGTGTCAGCAGTGGGGTCCTCCTGGGTCTCCTCCATAGTGGGGTCCTCCTGGGTCTCCTCCATAGTGGGGTCCTCCTGGGTCTCCTCCATAGTGGGGCCCTCCTGGGTCTCCTCCATAGTGGGGTCCTCCTGGGTCTCCTCCCTAGTGTGGTCCTCCGGGGTCTCCTCCCTAGTGGGGTCCTCCTGGGTCTCCTCCCTAGTGGGGTCCTCCTGGGTCTCTTCCCTAGTGGGGTCCTCCTGGGTCTCCTCCATAGCGTTTCATTTCACTTAAATGTGGACGGATAGTTCGCGCTGACACTGATGCTTCCTGAACCTGCAGGACAGCTTGAATATCTTTGGAACTTGTTTGGGGCTGCTTATCCACCATCCGGACTATCTTGTTGGCACCTTTCATCAATGTAAAGACTAAGTGAACTTCTCTCCTTTTGATCTGCTTTCAGGTGTGATTTTTATATTGCCCACACCTGTTACTTGCCCCAGGTGAGTTTAAAGGAGCATCATATGCTTAAAACTAATTTTGAAAGGGTGCCAATAATTGTGTCCAGACCATTTTTGGAGTTTGGTGACATTATGTCCAATTAGCTTTTTTTTTCTCCTTTTTTGGTTTAGTTCCAATACACACAAAGGGAATAAACATGTGTATAGCAAAACCTGTGTTACTGCAATATATATATATATATATATACACAGAGGAGAGGAGATATATATATATATATACATATACACACACACAGAGGAGAGGAGATCTATACATACATACATACATACAGAGGAGAGGAGATCTATATATATATATATATATATATATATATATATATATATATACACACAGAGGAGAGGAGATCATATATATATATATATATATATATATATATATATATACAGAGGAGAGGAGATATATATATATATACAGAGGAGAGGAGATATATATATATATATATATATATACACACACACACACACACACAAAGGGAATAAACATGTGTATAGCAAAACCTGTGTTACTGCAATATATATACAGAGGAGAGGAGATCTATATATATATATATATATATATATATATATATATATATATATATATATATATACATACATATATATATATATACACACACACACACACACACACACACACACACACACACACACACACAGAGGAGATCTATATATATATACACACATATATACACACACACACAGAGGAGAGGAGATCTATATATATATATATATATATATATATATATATATATATATATATATACACACACACACACACACACACACACACACACACACACACACACACACACAGAGGAGAGGAGATCTATATATATATATACACACACACACACAGGAGAGGAGATCTATATTATATATATACATACAGAGGAGAGGAGATCTATATATATATATATATACACAGAGGAGAGGAGATCTATATATATATATATATATATATATATATACACAGAGGAGAGGAGATCTATATATATATATACAGAGAAGAGGAGATCTATATATATATATATATATATACACACACAGAAGAGGAGATCTATATTATATATATATACATACAGAGGAGAGGAGATCTATATATATATATACAGAGGAGAGGAGATCTATATATATATACACAGAGGGAATAAACCTGTGTTACTGCAATCCTTTCCTGTGAGGAATACTTCATTTTATAGAAACATTTCAGGGCCAACATTAATGGCCATGACTGTGTATAACCTGCATAGTGTACAGGATATACATTATATACAACCGCCATAGTATACAGGATATACATTATATACAACTGCCATAGTATACAGGATATACATTATATATACACAACCACCATAGTATACAGGATATACATTATATACAACTGCCATAGCGTACAGCCCAGTGACGGGTCACACCGCATCGGTCCATATCATTCTTAGCGCCTGGTCACACCGCATCGGTCCCTATCATTCCCAGCGTCGGGTCCCACCCCGTCAGTCCGTATCATTCCCAGCGTCGGGTCACACCCCGTCAGTCCTTATCATTCCCAGCGTCGGGTCACACCCCATCAGTCCGTATCATTCCCAGCGTCGGGTCACACCCCGTCAGTCCGTATCATTCCCAGCGTCGGGTCCCACCCCGTCAGTCCTTATCATTCCCAGCGTCGGGTCACACCCCGTCAGTCCGTATCATTCCCAGCGTCGGGTCCCACCCCGTCAGTCCTTATCATTCCCAGCGTCGGGTCCCACCCCGTCAGTCCTTATCATTCCCAGCGTCGGGTCCCACCCCGTCAGTCCGTATCATTCCCAGCGTCGGGTCCCACCCCGTCAGTCCGTATCATTCCCAGCGTCGGGTCACACCCCGTCAGTCCGTATCATTCCCAGCGTCGGGTCACACCCCGTCAGTCCGTATCATTCCCAGCGTCGGGTCCCACCCCGTCAGTCCGTATCATTCCCAGCGTCGGGTCCAACCCCGTCAGTCCATATCATTCCCAGCGTCGGGTCCCACCCCGTCAGTCCATATCATTCCCAGCGTCGGGTCCCACCCCGTCAGTCCCTATCATTCCCAGCGTCGGGTCACACCCCGTCAGTCCCTATCATTCCCAGCGTCGGGTCACACCCCGTCAGTCCCTATCATTCCCAGCGTCGGGTCACACCCCGTCAGTCCCTATCATTCCCAGCGTCGGGTCCCACCCCGTCAGTCCGTATCATTCCCAGTGTCGGGTCCCACCCCGTCAGTCCGTATCATTCCCAGCGTCGGGTCACACCCCGTCAGTCCTTATCATTCCCAGCGTCAGGTCCCACCCCGTCAGTCCGTATCATTCCCAGCGTCGGGTCACACCCAGTCAGTCCCTATCATTCCCAGCGTCGGGTCACACCCCGTCAGTCCGTATCATTCCCAGTGTCGGGTCCAACCCCGTCAGTCCCTATCATTCCCAGCGTCGGGTCACACCCCGTCAGTCCCTATCATTCCCAGCGTCGGGTCCCACCCCGTCAGTCCGTATCATTCCCAGCGTCGGGTCACACCCCGTCAGTCCATATCATTCCCAGCATCGGGTCCCACCCAGTCAGTCCGTATCATTCCCAGCGTCGGGTCACACCCCGTCAGTCCATATCATTCCCAGCGTCAGGTCCCACCCCGTCAGTCCGTATCATTCCCAGCGTCGGGTCCCACCCCGTCAGTCCATATCATTCCCAGCGTCGGGTCCCACCCCGTCAGTCCATATCATTCCCAGCGTCGGGTCACACCACATCAATTCGTATCATTCCCAACGTCTGATTACACCGCGCCTGTCTGCCTCATTCATTTTAGATCACACTGCGCCATTCTGTATCTACAGCTCTATAAATGTCCATAAATCTTGACGAGCTGCTCCTCTCTGCGCCGTACATATGGTCATGTTCTAATCCTCGGAGTGGTTACAGCCCTTCCTGGATAGGCTTCCTGCCCGGTTCCCCCTTGTCAGGGATGGTGCGGTGACTGGTTGGGACACTCTACAGCTGGAGTGCAGCCGCTCACCCGTGTGAATTCTTTGGTGCCGGACCAGGTTGTGCTTCTTGTAGAAGCTTCCACCACACACCAGACACGGGAAGGGCCTCTGCCCACTGTGGATGCTCTTGTGCCGCTCCAGGTTGGGTTTCTGGATAAAAGAGTCTCCACAAACATTGCACCGGAAGGGGCGCTCGCCTGTATGGATCTTCTGGTGCCGGCTCAGGTACTTCCTGCTATTGAATCCTTTGCCACAGTCGTCACATTTGAAGGGCCGATCGCCCGGCACACCGCTGTGGCTTCTCTTATGTGCTTGCAGGTGAGGCTGAGCCCCAAAGCTTCTGCGGCACTGATCACAGGAGAATGGCTTTTCCCCACCGGCACAGCTGCCGTTCTGATGGGCGCGCTGGTGAGTGAGGAGATGTGAACGGCAGGCAAACCCTTTACCACATGCCGGGCAGGCGTATGGTCTCTCTGTAGAGTGAATCAGGTTCTGGTGCCGCAGAAGAGCCTTCCGGTGGGCAAACCTCTGCTGGCATTGGTCACAGGGGAAGGGGGTTTCGCCGGTGTGCCTACGCCTGTGGGTCACCAGGTGCTGTTTACGGCTAAAACTTTTACCGCAGTCAGAACATGTGAAAGGCCTCTCCCCGGTGTGGATGCGGCAGTGCGTGATCAGGTCAGCCTTCCGGTTGAAGCTTTTTCCGCACATGTTACATGAGAAGGGGCGCTCCCCCGTGTGCAGCCGCTGGTGAGTCTGGTAGTTCCCTTTATGGTTAAACTGGATCCCGCAGTATTCACACGAGAACAGCTTCTCCCCTGTGTGGATGCGTTGGTGTCCCACCAGGTGGTGGCGGTAGTGGAATCGTTTGCCACATATCTCACAGGGGTAGGGGCGTTCTCCTCGGTGAGTGCGCTGGTGGCTGGTCAAGTGGGATTTCCGAATGAAGCTGCGGTAACAATCTGAACAGGAATACGGTCTGTCTGCAGGTAAACGGGAGCTCTGCTTGGGTGCCACGTTACTGCCATTAAGGTCCGGCTTCAGCAGATTGGGAGACGGGGCGTCACGTGAAAGACTTTGAGTCACCCGAAAATCCTCACCTGCCAAAGAGAAGACAGGAAGTATGACCAGCAAACACACCATTGTGCGCCCTAACCACCCCCCCCCCCGCAAAACACAAGAGCAACCATTGTGTGCCCTAACTCTCCCCCCCCCGCAAACACAAGAGCAACCATTGTGTGCCCTAACTCTCCCCCCCCCGCAAACACAAGAGCAACCATTGTGTGCCCTAACTCTCCCCCCCCCGCAAACACAAGAGCAACCATTGTGTGCCCTAACCCCCCCCCGCAAACTCCAGAGCAACCATTGTGTGCCCTAACCCCCCCCCGCAAACTCCAGAGCAACCATTGTGTGCCCTAACTCTCCCCCCCCCGCAAACACCAGAGCAACCATTGTGTGCCCTAACTAACCCCCCCCCGCAAACACCAGAGAAACCATTGTGTGCCCTAACTGCCCCCCCCCCCGCAAACACAAGAGCAACCATTGTGTGCCCTAACTCTCCCCCCCCCCGCAAACACAAGAGCAACCATTGTGTGCCCTAACTCTCCCCCCCCCCCGCAAACACAAGAGCAACCATTGTGTGCCCTAACCCGCCCGCCCCCGCAAACACCAGAGCAACCATTGTGTGCCCTAACTAACCCCCCCCCCCCCGCAAACACCAGAGAAACCATTGTGTGCCCTAACCCACCTGCCCGCCCCCGCAAACACCAGAGCAACCATTGTGTGCCCTAACTCCCCCCCCCGCAAACTCCAGAGCAACCATTGTGTGCCCTAACCCGCCCGCCCCCGCAAACACCAGAGCAACCATTGTGTGCCCTAACTAACCCCCCCCCCGCAAACACCAGAGAAACCATTGTGTGCCCTAACCCACCCGCCCGCCCCCGCAAACACCAGAGCAACCATTGTGTGCCCTAACTGCCCCCCCCCCCCGCAAACACCAGAGCAACCAGTGTGCCCTAACCCGCCCGCCCCCGCAAACACCAGAGCAACCATTGTGTGCCCTAACTCCCCCCCCCCGCAAACACAAGAGCAACCATTGTGCGCCCTAACCCCCCCCCCCCGCAAACACCAGAGCAACCATTGTGCGCCCTAACCCCCCCCCCCCCCGCAAACACAAGAGCAACCATTGTGCGCCTTAACTCCCCCCCCCCCCGCAAACACCAGAGCAACCATTGTGTGCCCTCAACCGAGAGGGAGTCCTCACCCTCCCCTACGGGCGCCCCAAGGTTACGCACCTCGATATCCGGTTGGCTCCTCTTGGTCAGACTGCGAGGAGAGCGCCAGGTCCTCATCTTCTTTTATAATAAGGTTTATCTCTGATATCCCTGAGTAAGAGAGAATTAAACTGAACCTGTCGTCAACAAAATCTTTTTATATAATGTAGATTATACCATTATATGTATATTTGTAATATACATTGGTTAAAAAATGTGTATATTTTTGGGTGAAAAAATGCTGTCTTTGCTGCTATTGTATGTGAAGTCCAAATACATGAAGTATGGGCAGGACAAGCAGGGCTCTGTGAAGGCTCCTGGGTTGTCAATCATCCTGATGTGTGAGCCCCGCTTGTCCTCAGTGTACAGAGCCCCCTCAGTGTACAGAGCCCCGCTTGTCCTCAGTGTACAGAGCCCCCTCAGTGTACAGAGCCCCGCTTGTCCTCAGTGTACAGAGCCCCGCGTGTCCTCAGTGTACAGAGCCCCGCGTGTCCTCAGTGTACAGAGCCCCGCGTGTCCTCAGTGTACAGAGCCCCGCGTGTCCTCAGTGTACAGAGCCCCGCGTGTCCTCAGTGTACAGAGCCCCGCGTGTCCTCAGTGTACAGAGCCCCCTCAGTGTAGAGTGCCCCTCTTGTCCTCAGTGCACAGGGCCCCTCTTGTCCTCAGTGCACAGGGCCCCTCTTGTCCTCAGTGCACAGGGCCCCTCTTGTCCTCAGTGCACAGGGCCCCTCTTGTCCTCAGTGCACAGGGCCCCTCTTGTCCTCAGTGCACAGGGCCCCTCTTGTCCTCAGTGCACAGGGCCCCTCTTGTCCTCAGTGCACAGGGCCCCTCTTGTCCTCAGTGCACAGGGCCCCTCTTGTCCTCAGTGCACAGGGCCCCTCTTGTCCTCAGTGCACAGGGCCCCTCTTGTCCTCAGTGCACAGGGCCCCTCTTGTCCTCAGTGCACAGGGCCCCTCTTGTCCTCAGTGCACAGGGCCCTGCTTGTCCACCCCCACTTTCTGTATTTGGACTCCTCATAGAGACACAGGCAATAGCTGCAGGGTCTAAAATATACATATTTTGTAACCAATGTATGATACAAATATACACATAATTGTATTATCTACATAATATAAAAAGTTTTTGTTGATGACAGGTACACTATAAATATATAACCCTTCTTCCTGGCAAAACCCCGGTCACATGACAGAGGACACATTACTACCTGTGCAAAACCCTCCAACCCCAGTCACATGAAAGAACACCTCTGCCCCCGCAAAAAACCCCTCCAACCCCGGTCACATGACAGAGGACACATTACTACCTGTGCAAAACCCTCCAACCCTGGTCACATGACAGAGGACACATTACTACCTGTGCAAAACCCTCCAACCCCAGTCACATGACAGAGGACACATTACTACCTGTGCAAAACCCTCCAACCCCGGTCACATGACAGAGGACACATTACTACCTGTGCAAAACCCTCCAACCCCAGTCACATGACAGAGGACACATTACTACCTGTGCAAAACCCTCCAACCCCGGTCACATGACAGAGGACACATTACTACCTGTGCAAAACCCTTCAACCCCGGTCACATGACAGAGGACACATTACTACCTGTGCAAAACCCTCCAACCCCGGTCACATGACAGGAACATTACTACCTGTGCAAAACCCTCCAACCCCAGTCACATGACAGAGGACACATTACTACCTGTGCAAAACCCTCCAACCCCGGTCACATGACAGAGGACACATTACTACCTGTGCAAAACCCTCCAACCCCAGTCACATGACAGAGGACACATTACTACCTGTGCAAAACCCTTCAACCCCAGTCACATGACATAGGACACATTACTACCTGTGCAAAACCCTTCAACCCCAGTCACATGACAGAGGACACATTACTACCTGTGCAAAACCCTTCAACCCCGGTCACATGACAGAGGACACATTACTACCTGTGCAAAACCCTCCAACCCCGGTCACAGGACACGTCTCTATGCTATGTCTACTCCCATCACAAAACCCCATTTGCATGGTAGGTTTCTCCAGCCGTCTCACCACCTGTCTCCACCCATTGGTTGCTCTCGTGCACCATCACCCTGTTCCTAACCTGTTGGCCCTGTTCACACTCTATATTCCATTTTCATCCATCCATGGCCCTCACTCACTGTTGCCCCCATTTCCCCCTCTCCACCCTCCCTTGCTCTCACCAGTTTGAGACTCTAGGGGCTTCGCTCTTTTTATCCTCATTCTGGATTTCCCTTTGGATTCAAGATTGGATGTATGAACTTTATGGAGCAGAAGACCTGAGGAGACAAGTAAGAGGTCACCTACTGGCCACACCCTCGGAACATGATCCTCTGATTTGGGGAGTAGAGGAGGGAACAGTACGGCAGAGAAGGAACCCTCCCGGACCCATCCCATGGGGAGTCCACCCTCCCGGACCCATCCCATGGGGAGTCCACCCTCCCGGACCCATCCCATGGGGAGTCCACCCTCCCGGACCCATCCCATGGGGAGTCCACCCTCCCGGACCCATCCCATGGGGAGTCCACCCTCCCGGACCCATCCCATGGGGAGTCCACCCTCCCGGACCCATCCCATGGGGAGTCCACCCTCCCGGACCCATCCCATGGGGAGTCCACCCTCCCGGACCCATCCCATGGGGAGTCCACAAGACGTCTGTTAACCCCTTCCTGTGTGGCTTTGAGCCTCTACAATCATCCGTTTTCACCCACACATCCCCCCAGGCCCCGCTCACACACACAATGTCCCCCCTGGCACCGCCCCCACATCTTTACATAGCTGCTCAGTGGTGGAGACCAAGCATTTTGCTTCAAATTTAGACCTAATGTAAGCCTGACATGGATCCGCAGGAGACCCCATGGAAGTCCCCATATCGGCAGGGAGTAGTCACCACCAAAAGGAAAAGTAATTCTTAAGAACGACCAACAACATGTCCCTCAATCAGGGCTGGTGCAAGGATTTTTGCCACCCTCAATAACTGGGGATCAGCTTTAGGGTGGGTTCACACTATGTTTGTAGTGTACGGGTGCCGGCCCGAACCCCATTCATTTCAATGAGCCGACCGGAGTCAAACGATGACTCCAGTCGGCTAGTTTTTGCCCCGTATACGGTTTTCTGACCAGACCATAAACAGTGGTATATAAGGAGGGAGGGCTCGGACCCCACCCGGACCCCCTATATAAGGAAGGAGGGCACTGACCCCACCCGGACCCCTATATAAGGAAGGAGGGCACTGACCCCACCCGGCCCCTCTATATAAGGAAGGAGGGCACTGACCCCACCCGGCCCCTCTATATAAGGAAGGAGGGCACTGACCCCACCCGGCCCCTCTATATAAGGAAGGAGGGCACTGACCCCACCCGGCCCCTCTATATAAGGAAGGAGGGCACTGACCCCACCCGGCCCCTCTATATTAAAGGAAGGAGGGCACTGACCCCACCCGGCCCCTCTATATTAAAGGAAGGAGGGCACTGACCCCACCCGGCCCCTCTATATTAAAGGAAGGAGGGCACTGACCCCACCCGGCCCCTCTATATTAAAGGAAGGAGGGCACTGACCCCACCCGGCCCCTCTTTATTAAAGGAAGGAGGGCTCGGACCCCACCTGGATCCCCTATATAAGGAAGGAGGGCTCGGACCCCACCCGGCCCCTCTATATAAGGAAGGAGGGCACTGACCCCACCCGGCCCCTCTATATAAGGAAGGAGGGCACTGACCCCACCCGGCCCCTCTATATAAGGAAGGAGGGCACTGACCCCACCCGGCCCCTCTATATAAGGAAGGAGGGCACTGACCCCACCCGGCCCCTCTATATTAAAGGAAGGAGGGCACTGACCCCACCCGGCCCCTCTATATTAAAGGAAGGAGGGCACTGACCCCACCCGGCCCCTCTTTATAAAGGAAGGAGGGCTCGGACCCCACCTGGATCCCCTATATAAGGAAGGAGGGCACTGACCCCACCCGGCCCCTCTATATTAAAGGAAGGAGGGCACTGACCCCACCCGGCCCCTCTATATTAAAGGAAGGAGGGCACTGACCCCACCCGGCCCCTCTATATTAAAAGGAAGGAGGGCACTGACCCCACCCGGCCCCTCTTTATTAAAGGAAGGAGGGCTCGGACCCCACCTGGATCCCCTATATAAGGAAGGAGGGCTCGGACCCCACCCGGCCCCTCTATATAAGGAAGGAGGGCACTGACCCCACCCAGCCCCTCTATATAAGGAAGGAGGGCACTGACCCCACCCGGCCCCTCTATATAAGGAAGGAGGGCACTGACCCCACCCGGCCCCTCTATATAAGGAAGGAGGGCACTGACCCCACCCGACCCCTCTATATAAGGAAGGAGGGCACTGACCCCACCCGGCCCCTCTATATAAGGAAGGAGGGCACTGACCCCACCCGGCCCCTCTATATTAAAGGAAGGAGGGCACTGACCCCACCCGGCCCCTCTATATTAAAGGAAGGAGGGCACTGACCCCACCCGGCCCCTCTATATAAGGAAGGAGGGCACTGACCTCACCCGGCCCCTCTATATAAGGAAGGAGGGCACTGACCCCACCCGGCCCCTCTATATAAGGAAGGAGGGCACTGACCCCACCCGGCCCCTCTATATAAGGAAGGAAGGCACTGACCCCACCCGGCCCCTCTATATAAGGAAGGAGGGCACTGACCCCACCCGGTCCCTCTATATAAGGAAGGAGGGCACTGACCCCACCCGGCCCCTCTATATAAGGAAGGAGGGCACTGACCCCACCCGGCCCCTCTATATAAGGAAGGAGGGCACTGACCCCACCCGGCCCCTCTATATAAGGAAGGAGGGCACTGACCCCACCCGGCCCCTCTATATAAGGAAGGACAGCTCACCCACAGAGGTCACCAGCTCATAGTTCTCCATCATGACCTCCTGATACAGGAGCCGCTGCCGAGCATCCAGCCGATCCCACTCCTCCTCCGAGAAATACACCGCCACCTCCTCAAACCTCACCGGACCGGCAACCTGGACACCGCGGGAGAGAAACGGACAAACGTGAGACAGACAGGACCCCACGTGTGACATCACCATATATATTTACCAACAGGCTCACATATTATATATATATATATATATATATATATATATATATATATATATATATATACATACATACACACTGCTCAAAAGAATAAAGGTAACACATAACCAACACAATGTAACTCCAAGTCCCTGACACTTGTGTGAGATCCCACTGTCCACTCAGGAAGAACAATGATTGACAATCAATTTCACATGGAACAGACAACACGTGGAAATTATAGGCAAGACACCCCCAATAAAGGAGTGGTTCTGCAGGCGGTGACCACAGACCACTTCTCAGTTCCTATGCTTCCTGGCTGATGTTTTGGTCACTTTTGAATGCTGGCGGTGCTTTCACTCTAGTGGTAGCATGAGATGGAGTCTACAACCCACACAAGTGGCTCAGGTAGTGCAGCTCATCCAGGATGGCACATCAATGCGAGCTGTGCCAAGAAGGTTGGCTGTGTCTGTCAGCGTAGTGTCCAGAGCATGGAGGCGCTACCAGGAGACAGGTCAGTACATCAGGAGATGTGGAGGAGGCCGTAGGAGGCAACAACCCAGCAGCAGGACCACTACCTCCACCATTGTGCAAGGAGGAGCAGGAGGAGCACTGCCAGAGCCCTGTAAAATGACCTCCAGCAGGACACAAATGTGCATGTGTCCACTCAAACGGTCAGAAACAGACTCCATGAGGGGGTATGAGGGCGTCCACAGGTGGGGGGTGTATGAGGGCCCGACGTCCACAGGTGGGGGTTGTATCAGGGCCCGACGTCCACAGGTGGGGGTTGTATCAGGGCCCGACGTCCACAGGTGGGGATTGTATCAGGGCCCGACGTCCACAGGTGGGGATTGTATCAGGGCCCGACGTCCACAGGTGGGGATTGTATCAGGGCCCGACGTCCACAGGTGGGGGCTGTATGAGGGCCCGACGTCCACAGGTGGGGGCTGTATGAGGGCCCGACGTCCACAGGTGGGGGCTGTATGAGGGCCCGACGTCCACAGGTGGGGGCTGTATGAGGGCCCGACGTCCACAGGTGGGGGCTGTATGAGGGCCCGACGTCCACAGGTGGGGGCTGTATGAGGGCCCGACGTCCACAGGTGGGGGTTGTATGAGGGCCCGACGTCCACAGGTGGGGATTGTATGAGGGCCCGACGTCCACAGGTGGGGGTTGTATGAGGGCTCGACGTCCACAGGTGGGGGTTGTATGAGGGCCCGACGTCCACAAGTGGGGGTTGTATGAGGGCCCGACGTCCACAAGTGGGGGTTGTATGAGGGCCCGACGTCCACAGGTGGGGGTTGTATGAGGGCCCGACGTCCACAGGTGGGGGTTGTATGAGGGCCCGACGTCCACAGGTAGGGGTTGTATGAGGGCCCGACGTCCACAGGTGGGGGTTGTATGAGGGCCCGACGTCCACAGGTGGGGGTTGTATGAGGGCCCGACGTCCACAGGTGGGGGTTGTATGAGGGCCCGACGTCCACAGGTGGGGGTGGTATGAGGGCCCGACGTCCACAGGGGGGGGGGGGGGGGTACAGGGATGTGGGATTACTATCACCCGGGACATGACGCTCCAGGCACCGGGTAGGTGAATTTTTCCGTCCCTTATCCCAGCTTTGGGCAAGCAGGGCCGGACCTGACAAGCGTGGCGGTGCTCAGCAGTCTGTATGGAGCGGCTCCATACTCTGTGGCCCCCGGCTGTTCTCAGTAGCCGGGGGCTGCTGCTAAAGGTAGCCGGAGGACTTACCTCTGTTGCCTGCGGTCCCGTGGCTCTGTTATTGATAGATCCTGGCTGGACTAGGCTCTATCAATGGATCTGCAGAGTACACGGATCAATGGATCACAGAGCACACAGATCAATGGAGTTCAATAGAGCTGATCTAATGATTCCTCCAAAAAGTCTAATAAAGTGTTAAAAAAAAAAAAAAAAAGTTTAGTCACCGTGGAGAACGTTCTGCTGCCTACAACATCCTCCAGCATGACCGTTTGGCGGTGGGTCAGTAATGGTGTGGGGTGGCATTTCTTTGGGGGGCCGCACAGCCCTCCATGTGCTTGCCAGAGGTAGCCTGACTGCCATTAGGTACCGAGACCCTCAGACCCCTTGTGAGACCATATGCTGGTGCGGTTGGCCCTGGGTTCATCATGTGGCTGGAGTGTGTCAGCAGTTCCTACAAGAGGAAGGCATTGATGCTATGGACTGGCCGCCCGTTCCCCTGAATCCGATTGAGCACATCTGGGACGTCTCGCTCCATCCACCACAGACTGTCCAGGAGTTGGCGGCTGCTTTAGTCCAGGTCTGGGAGGACATCCCTCAGGAGACCGTCCTCCACCTCATCAGGATCATGCCCAGGCGTTGTAGGGAGGTCATACGGGCACGTGGAGGCCACACACACTACTGAGCCTCATTGGGACTTGTATTAAGGACATTACATAAAGTTGGATCAGCCTGTAGTGCGGTTTTCCTCTGTGATTTTGAGGGTGACTCCATATCCAGACCTCCAGGGGTTAATGATTTCTATTGATAATTTTTGGTGATTTTGAGGGTGACTCCATATCCAGACCTCCAGGGGTTAATGATTTCCATTGATAATTTTGGTGATTTTGAGGGTGACTCCATATCCAGACCTCCAGGGGTTAATGATTTCCATTGATAATTTTGGTGATTTTGAGGGTGACTCCATATCCAGACCTCCAGGGGTTAATGATTTCCATTGATAATTTTGGTGATTTTGAGGGTGACTCCATATCCAGACCTCCAGGGGTTAATGATTTCTATTGATAATTTTTGGTGATTTTGAGGGTGACTCCATATCCAGACCTCCAGGGGTTAATGATTTCCATTGATTATTTTTGGTGATTTTGAGGGTGACTCCATATCCAGACCTCCAGGGGTTAATGATTTCCATTGATAATTTTGGTGATTTTGAGGGTGACTCCATATCCAGACCTCCAGGGGTTAATGATTTCCATTGATAATTTTGGTGATTTTGAGGGTGACTCCATATCCAGACCTCCAGGGGTTAATGATTTCCATTGATAATTTTGGTGATTTTGAGGGTGACTCCATATCCAGGCCTCCAGGGGTTAATGTTTTCTATTGATCATTTTTGGTGATTTTGAGGGTGACTCCATATCCAGACCTCCAGGGGTTAATGATTTCCATTGATAATTTTGGTGATTTTGAGGGTGACTCCATATCCAGACCTCCAGGGGTTAATGATTTCCATTGATAATTTTGGTGATTTTGAGGGTGACTCCATATCCAGACCTCCAGGGGTTAATGATTTCCATTGATTATTTTTGGTGATTTTGAGGGTGACTCCATATCCAGACCTCCAGGGGTTAATGATTTCCATTGATAATTTTGGTGATTTTGAGGGTGACTCCATATCCAGACCTCCAGGGGTTAATGATTTCCATTGATAATTTTGGTGATTTTGAGGGTGACTCCATATCCAGACCTCCAGGGGTTAATGATTTCCATTGATTATTTTTGGTGATTTTGAGGGTGACTCCATATCCAGACCTCCAGGGGTTAATGATTTCCATTGATAATTTTGGTGATTTTGAGGGTGACTCCATATCCAGACCTCCAGGGGTTAATGATTTCCATTGATAATTTTGGTGATTTTGAGGGTGACTCCATATCCAGACCTCCAGGGGTTAATGATTTCCATTGATAATTTTGGTGATTTTGAGGGTGACTCCATATCCAGACCTCCAGGGGTTAATGATTTCTATTGATATTTTTGGTGATTTTGAGGGTGACTCCATATCCAGACCTCCAGGGGTTAATGATTTCTATTGATATTTTTGGTGATTTTGAGGGTGACTCCATATCCAGACCTCCAGGGGTTAATGATTTCTATTGATATTTTTGGTGATTTTGAGGGTGACTCCATATCCAGACCTCCAGGGGTTAATGATTTCTATTGATAATTTTGGTGATTTTGAGGGTGACTCCATATCCAGACCTCCAGGGGTTAATGATTTCTATTGATATTTTTGGTGATTTTGAGGGTGACTCCATATCCAGACCTCCAGGGGTTAATGATTTCTATTGATATTTTTGGTGATTTTGAGGGTGACTCCATATCCAGACCTCCAGGGGTTAATGATTTCCATTGATAATTTTGGTGATTTTGAGGGTGACTCCATATCCAGACCTCCAGGGGTTAATGATTTCCATTGATTATTTTTGGTGATTTTGAGGGTGACTCCATATCCAGACCTCCAGGGGTTAATGATTTCCATTGATAATTTTGGTGATTTTGAGGGTGACTCCATATCCAGACCTCCAGGGGTTAATGATTTCCATTGATAATTTTGGTGATTTTGAGGGTGACTCCATATCCAGACCTCCAGGGGTTAATGATTTCTATTGATATTTTTGGTGATTTTGAGGGCGACTCCATATCCAGACCTCCAGGGGTTAATGATTTCTATTGATATTTTTGGTGATTTTGAGGGTGACTCCATATCCAGACCTCCAGGGGTTAATGATTTCCATTGATAATTTTTGGTGATTTTGTTGTCACAATCATCTATGTAAAGAGGAAAGGATTTCATACGATTCGTTCATTCAGATCAGGATGTGTTATCTGTAGGGTTTGGGGAGAGTCTAGAATACACACACTGCTGTATACTGCTATATACACCCCACATATACACCGCCGTATACTGCTATATACACCCCACATATACACCGCCGTATACTGCTATATACACCCCACATATACATACACACCGCCGTATACTGCTATATACACCCCACATATACATACACACCGCCGTATACTGCTATATACACCCCACATATACACACACACCTCCGTATACTGCTATATACACCCCACATATACATACACACCGCCGTATACTGCTATATACACCCCACATATACACACACACACCGCCGTATACTGCTATATACACCCCACATATACACCGCCGTATACTGCTATATACACCCCACATATACATACACACCGCCGTATACTGCTATATACACCCCACATATACACCGCCGTATACTGCTATATACACCCCACATATACACCGCCGTATACTGCTATATACACCCCACATATACATACACACCGCCGTATACTGCTATATACACCCCACATATACACCGCCGTATACTGCTATATACACCCCACATATACACACACACCGCCGTATACTGCTATATACACCCCACATATACACCGCCGTATACTGCTATATACACCCCACATATACATACACACCGCCGTATACTGCTATATACACCCCACATATACACCGCCGTATACTGCTATATACACCCCACATATACACACACACCGCCGTATATTGCTATATACACCCCACATATACATACACACACATACACACACCCCACATATACAATACACACACATACACACCCCACATATACATACACACACCGCCGTATACTGCTATATACACCCCACATATACACACACACCGCCGTATACTGCTATATACACCCCACATATACACACACACCGCCGTATACTGCTATATACACCCCACATATACACCGCCGTATACTGCTATATACACCCCACATATACACACACACCGCTGTATACTGCTATATACACCCCACATATACACCGCCGTATACTGCTATATACACCCCACATATACACCGCCGTATACTGCTATATACACCCCACATATACACACACACCGCCGTATACTGCTATATACACCCCACATATACACACACACCGCCGTATACTGCTATATACACCCCACATATACACACACACACCGCCGTATACTGCTATATACACCCAACATATACACACACACCGCTGTATACTGCTATATACACCCCACATATACACCGCCGTATACTGCTATATACACCCCACATATACACCGCCGTATACTGCTATATACACCCCACATATACACACACACCGCCGTATACTGCTATATACACCCAACATATACACACACACCGCTGTATACTGCTATATACACCCCACATATACACACACACCGCCGTATACTGCTATATACACCCCACATATACACACACACCGCCGTATACTGCTATATACACCCCACATATACATACACACCGCCGTATACTGCTATATACACCCCACATATACACCACCGTATACTGCTATATACACCCCACATATACACACACACCGCCGTATACTGCTATATACACCCCACATATACACACACACCGCCGTATACTGCTATATACACCCCACATATACATACACACCGCCGTATACTGCTATATACACCCCACATATACACCGCCGTATACTGCTATATACACCCCACATATACACACACACCGCCGTATACTGCTATATACACCCCACATATACACACACACCGCCGTATACTGCTATATACACCCCACATATACACACACACCGCCGTATACTGCTATATACACCCCACCGCCGTATACTGCTATATACACCCCACATATACACACACACCGCCGTATACTGCTATATACACCCCACATATACACACACACCGCCGTATACTGCTATATACACCCCACATATACATACACACCGCCGTATACTGCTATATACACCCCACATATACACCGCCGTATACTGCTATATACACCCCACATATACACACACACCGCCGTATACTGCTATATACACCCCACATATACACACACACCGCCGTATACTGCTATATACACCCCACATATACACCGCCGTATACTGCTATATACACCCCACATATACACACACACCGCCGTATACTGCTATATACACCCCACATATACACCGCCGTATACTGCTATATACACCCCACATATACACACACACCGCCGTATACTGCTATATACACCCCACATATACACCGCCGTATACTGCTATATACACCCCACATATACACCGCCGTATACTGCTATATACACCCCACATATACACACACACCGCCGTATACTGCTATATACACCCAACATATACACACACACCGCTGTATACTGCTATATACACCCCACATATACACACACACCGCCGTATACTGCTATATACACCCCACATATACACACACACCGCCGTATACTGCTATATACACCCCACATATACATACACACCGCCGTATACTGCTATATACACCCCACATATACACCACCGTATACTGCTATATACACCCCACATATACACACACACCGCCGTATACTGCTATATACACCCCACATATACACACACACCGCCGTATACTGCTATATACACCCCACATATACATACACACCGCCGTATACTGCTATATACACCCCACATATACACCGCCGTATACTGCTATATACACCCCACATATACACACACACCGCCGTATACTGCTATATACACCCCACATATACACACACACCGCCGTATACTGCTATATACACCCCACATATACACACACACCGCCGTATACTGCTATATACACCCCACCGCCGTATACTGCTATATACACCCCACATATACACACACACCGCCGTATACTGCTATATACACCCCACATATACACACACACCGCCGTATACTGCTATATACACCCCACATATACATACACACCGCCGTATACTGCTATATACACCCCACATATACACCGCCGTATACTGCTATATACACCCCACATATACACACACACCGCCGTATACTGCTATATACACCCCACATATACACACACACCGCCGTATACTGCTATATACACCCCACATATACACCGCCGTATACTGCTATATACACCCCACATATACACACACACCGCCGTATACTGCTATATACACCCCACATATACACCGCCGTATACTGCTATATACACCCCACATATACACACACACCGCCGTATACTGCTATATACACCCCACATATACACCGCCGTATACTGCTATATACACCCCACATATACACACACACACACACCGCTGTATACTGCTATATACACCTCACATATACACACACACCGCCGTATACTGCTATATACACCTCACATATACACACACACCGCCGTATACTGCTATATACACCCCACATATACACACACACCGCCGTATACTGCTATATACACCCCACATATACATACACACCGCCGTATACTGCTATATACACCCCACATATACATACACACCGCCGTATACTGCTATATACACCTCACATATACACACACACCGCCGTATACTGCTATATACACCCCACATATACACACACACCGCCGTATACTGCTATATACACCCCACATATACACCGCCGTATACTGCTATATACACCCCACATATACACCGCCGTATACTGCTATATACACCCCACATACACACCGCCGTATACTGCTATATACACCCCACATATACACCGCCGTATACTGCTATATACACCCCACATATACACCGCCGTATACTGCTATATACACCCCACATACACACCGCCGTATACTGCTATATACACCCCACATACACACCGCCGTATACTGCTATATACACCCCACATATACACCGCCGTATACTGCTATATACACCCCACATATACACACACACCGCTGTATACTGCTATATACACCCCACATATACACCGCCGTATACTGCTATATACACCCCACATATACACCGCCGTATACTGCTATATACACCCCACATATACACCGCCGTATACTGCTATATACACCCCACATATACACCGCCGTATACTGCTATATACACCCCACATATACACCGCCGTATACTGCTATATACACCCCACATATACACCGCCGTATACTGCTATATACACCCCACATATACACCGCCGTATACTGCTATATACACCCCACATATACACCGCCGTATACTGCTATATACACCCCACATATACATACACACCGCCGTATACTGCTATATACACCCCACATATACACACACACCGCCGTATACTGCTATATACACCCCACATATACACACACACACACACACCACCGTATACTGCTATATACACCCCACATATACACCGCCATATACTGCTATATACACCCCACATATACACCGCCGTATACTACTATATACACCCCACATATACATACACACCGCCGTATACTGCTATATACACCCAACATATACACACACACCGCCGTATACTGCTATATACACCCCGCCGTATACTGCTATATACACCCCACATATACATACACACCGCCGTATACTGCTATATACACCCCACATATACATACACACACTGCCGTATACTGCTATATACACCCCACATATACATACACACCGCCGTATACTGCTATATACACCCCACATATACATACACACCGCCGTATACTGCTATATACACCCCACATATACATACACACACCGCCGTATACTGCTATATACACCCCACATATACACACACACACCGCCGTATACTGCTATATACACCCCACATATACACCGCCGTATACTGCTATATACACCCCACATATACATACACACCGCCGTATACTGCTATATACACCCCACATATACACCGCCGTATACTGCTATATACACCCCACATATACAGACACACCGCTGTATACTGCTATATACACCCAACATATACACCGCTGTATACTGCTATATACACCCCACATATACACACACACCGCCGTATACTGCTATATACACCCCACATATACACCGCCGTATACTGCTATATACACCCCACATATACACACACACACACCGCCGTATACTGCTATATACACCCCACATATACACACACACCGCCGTATACTGCTATATACACCCCACATATACACACACACCGCTGTATACTGCTATATACACCCCACATATACACACACACCGCCGTATACTGCTATATACACCCCACATACACACACACCGCCGTATACTGCTATATACACCCAACATATACACACACACCGCCGTATACTGCTATATACACCCCACATATACACACACACCGCCGTATACTGCTATATACACCCCACATATACACACACACCGCTGTATACTGCTATATACACCCCACATATACACACACACCGCCGTATACTGCTATATACACCCCACATATACACACACACCGCCGTATACTGCTATATACACCCCACATATACACACACACCGCCGTATACTGCTATATACACCCCACATATACACACACACCGCTGTATACTGCTATATACACCCAACATATACACACACACCGCTGTATACTGCTATATACACCCCACATATACACCGCCGTATACTGCTATATACACCCCACATATACACCGCCGTATACTGCTATATACACCCCACATATACACACACACACACCGCCGTATACTGCTATATACACCCCACATATACACACACACCGCCGTATACTGCTATATACACCCCACATATACACACACACCGCCGTATACTGCTATATACACCCCACATATACACACACACCGCCGTATACTGCTATATACACCCCACATATACACACACACCGCCGTATACTGCTATATACACCCCACATATACATACACACCGCCGTATACTGCTATATACACCCCACATATACACCGCCGTATACTGCTATATACACCCCACATATACATACACACACCGCCGTATACTGCTATATACACCCCACATACACACCGCCGTATACTGCTATATACACCCCACATATACACACACACACACCGCCGTATACTGCTATATACACCCCACATATACACACACACACCGCCGTATACTGCTATATACACCCCACATATACACACACACACCGCCGTATACTGCTATATACACCCCACATATACACACACACACCGCCGTATACTGCTATATACACCCCACATATACACACACACACCGCCGTATACTGCTATATACACCCCACATATACACACACACACCGCCGTATACTGCTATATACACCCCACATATACACACACACACCGCCGTATACTGCTATATACACCCCACATATACACACACACACCGCCGTATACTGCTATATACACCCCACATATACACACACACACCGCCGTATACTGCTATATACACCCCACATATACACACACACACCGCCGTATACTGCTATATACACCCCACATATACACACACACACCGCCGTATACTGCTATATACACCCCACATATACACACACACACCGCCGTATACTGCTATATACACCCCACATATACACACACACACCGCCGTATACTGCTATATACACCCCACATATACACACACACACCGCCGTATACTGCTATATACACCCCACATATACACACACACACCGCCGTATACTGCTATATACACCCCACATATACACACACACACCGCCGTATACTGCTATATACACCCCACATATACACACACACCGCTGTATACTGCTATATACACCCCACATATACACACACACACCGCCGTATACTGCTATATACACCCCACATATACATTACACACACATACACACACCCCACATATACAATACACACACATACACACCCCACATATACAATACACATATACATTACACACACCCCACATATACAATACACACATATACACACCCCACATATACATTACACACACCCCACATATACATTACACACACATACACACACCCCACATATACATTACACACACCCCACATATACATTACACACACATACACACACCCCACATATACATTACACACACATACACACCCCACATATACATACACACACCGCCGTATACTGCTATATACACCCCACATATACATACACACCGCCGTATACTGCTATATACACCCCACATATACACACACACACCGCCGTATACTGCTATATACACCCCACATATACATTACACACACATACACACACCCCACATATACAATACACATATATATACACCCCACATATACAATACACATATATATACACCCCACATATACAATACACATATATATACACCCCACATATACAATACACATATATATACACCCCACATATACAATACACATATATATACACCCCACATATACATTACACACATAAACACACCCCACATATACAATACACATATATATACACCCCACATATACAATACACATATATATACACCCCACATATACAATACACATATATATACACCCCACATATACAATACACATATATATACACCCCACATATACAATACACATATATATACACCCCACATATACAATACACATATATATACACATATATATACACCCCACATATACAATACACATATATATATACACCCCACATATACAATACACATATATATACACCCCACATATATATACACCCCACATATACAATACACATATATATACACCCCACATATACAATACACATATATATACACCCCACATATACAATACACATATATATACACCCCACATATACAATACACATATATATACACCCCACATATACAATACACATATATATACACCCCACATATACAATACACATATATATACACATATATATACACCCCACATATACAATACACATATATATACACCCCACATATACAATACACATATATATACACCCCACATATACAATACACATATATATACACCCCACATATACAATACACATATATATACACATATATATACACCCCACATATACAATACACATATATATACACCCCACATATACAATACACATATATATACACCCCACATATACAATACACATATATATACACCCCACATATACAATACACATATATATACACCCCACATATACAATACACATATATATATACACCCCACATATACAATACATATATATACACCCCACATATACAATACATATATATACACCCCACATATACATTACACATATAGAATACATATATATACACCCCACATATACATTACACATATAGAATACATATACATACACCCCACATATATATACACCCCCCACATATACATTACATATACCCCCCCCATATACATTACATATATATACACCCCACATATACATTACACATATAGAATCCACCTCTATCCCTCTCTCACCTCCTCCCGCCCCGGAGCCGCCATCTTCCGCCCTCAGCCCCGAACACTCCGCACCGGCTCCGGGCAGCTCTAGGGGCAAAGCATTATGGGAGGGTGGGAGGAGTCTGAGCGACAGATAGACACGCCCACACCTGTCATAAACACAGCTGGGACCACGCCTCTCCCATTGCAGTCTTCTATTCAGCCCCTCCTCTGTCACGTCTCCGTAAGACACGCCCTTTACATGACTCACCACTCCAGGACACGCCCAGCACATGAGAAACCATTGCGAGAAACGCCCCCAATCAGACTCCTCCTGTAGGACACGCCCCACCATGAATCTGCAGGACACGCCCCCGGCTGTTACAGCGTTGAGGGGGCGGAGAATGGGCGGAGCTTCGTCCTCCTGATCTAACCGGTCTCCCTGGGTGTAATGACCGGTCATAGAAGGAGCCTAAAGGGGATGTGCGATATATGTGCGATATATGTGCGATATATGTGCGATATATGTGGGATATATGTGGGATATATGTGGGATATATGTGGGATATATGTGCGATATATGTGCGATATATGTGCGATATATGTGTGATATATGTATGATATATGTATGATATATGTGGGATATATGTATGATATATGTATGATATATGTATGATATATGTGCGATATATGTGCGATATATGTGTGATATATGTGGGATATATGTGCGATATATGTGCGATATATGTGCGATATATGTGCGATATATGTGCGATATATGTGCGATATATGTGCGATATATGTGCGATATATGTGCGATATATAAGGGATATATGTGGGATATATGTGTGATATGTGTGATATATGTGCGATATATGTGTGATATATGTGTGATATATGTGCGATATATGTGCGATATATGTGCGATATATGTGCGATATATGTGCGATATATGTGCGATATATGTGTGATATATGTATGATATATGTGTGATATATGTGTGATATATGTGTGATATGTTTGATATATGTGTGATATATGTGTGATATATGTGTGATATACATGTGATATAAGTGTGATATATGTGCGATATATGTGCGATATGTGTGATATATGTGTGATATATGTGTGATATATGTGCGATATATGTGCGATATATGTGCGATATATGTGCGATATATGTGTGATATATGTATGATATATGTGTGATATATGTGTGATATATGTGTGATATGTTTGATATATGTGTGATATATGTGTGATATATGTGTGATATATATGTGATATAAGTGTGATATATGTGCGATATATGTGCGATATGTGTGATATATGTGTGATATATGTGTGATATATGTGCGATATATGTGCGATATATGTGCGATATATGTGCGATATATGTGTGATATATGTGTGATATATGTGCGATATATGTGCGATATATGTGCGATATATGTGCGATATATGTGCGATATATGTGCGATATATGTGCGATATATGTGCGATATAATGTGCGATATATGTGCGATATATGTGCGATATATGTGCGATATATGTGCGATATATGTGTGATATATGTGTGATATATGTGTGATATATGTGCGATATATGTGCGATATATGTGCGATATATGTGCGATATATGTGCGATATATGTATGATATATGTGCGATATATGTGCGATATATGTATGATATATGTGTGATATATGTGTGATATATGTGTGATATATGTGTGATATATGTGCGATATATGTGCGATATATGTGCGATATATGTGCGATATATGTGCGATATATGTGCGATATATGTGCGATATATGTGCGATATATAAGGGATATATGTGGGATATATGTGTGATATGTGTGATATATGTGTGATATATGTGTGATATATGTGTGATATATGTGCGATATATGTGCGATATATGTGCGATATATGTGTGATATATGTGTGATATATGTGTGATATATGTGCGATATATGTGTGATACATGTGATATATGTATGATATATGTATGATATATGTGTGATATATGTGTGATATGTGTGATATATGTGTGATATATGTGTGATATATGTGTGATATATATGTGATATAAGTGTGATATATGTGCGATATATGTGCGATATGTGTGATATATGTGTGATATATGTGTGATATATGTGCGATATATGTGCGATATATGTGCGATATATGTGCGATATATGTGTGATATATGTGTGATATATGTGCGATATATGTGCGATATATGTGCGATATATGTGCGATATATGTGCGATATATGTGCGATATATGTGCGATATATGTGCGATATATGTGCGATATATGTGCGATATATGTGGGATATATGTGCGATATATGTGCGATATATGTGCGATATGTATGATATATATGTGATATATGTATGATATATGTGTGATATATGTGTGATATATGTGTGATATATGTGTGATATATGTGCGATATATGTGCGATATATGTGCGATATATGTGCGATATATGTGCGATATATGTATGATATATGTGCGATATATGTGCGATATATGTATGATATATGTGTGATATATGTGTGATATATGTGTGATATATGTGTGATATATGTGCGATATATGTGCGATATATGTGCGATATATGTGCGATATATGTGCGATATGTGTGCGATATATGTGTGATACATGTGATATATATGTGATATATGTATGATATATGTGTGATATATGTGTGATATATGTGTGATATATGTGTGATATGTGTGATATATGTGTGATATATGTGTGATATATGTGTGATATATGTATGATATATGTATGATATATGTGTGATATATGTATGATATATGTATGATATATGTGTGATATATGTATGATATATGTATGATATATGTGCGATATATGTGCGATATATGTGCGATATATGTATGATATATGTGTGATATATGTGTGATATATGTGTGATATATGTGCGATATATGTATGATATATGTGTGTTATATGTGTGATATATGTATGATATATGTGTGATATATGTGTGATATATGTGTGATATATGTGTGATATATGTGTGATATATGTGTGATATATGTGTGATATATGTGCGATATATGTGCGATACATGTGATATATATGTGATATATGTATGATATATGTATGATATATGTGTGATATATGTGTGATATATGTGTGATATATGTGTGATATATGTGCGATATATGTATGATATATGTGTGTTATATGTGTGATATATGTATGATATATGTGTGATATATGTGTGATATATGTGTGATATATGTGTGATATATGTGTGATATATGTGTGATATATGTGTGATATATGTGCGATATATGTGCGATACATGTGATATATATGTGATATATGTATGATATATGTATGATATATGTGTGATATATGTATGATATATGTATGATATATGTGTGATATATGTGTGATATATGTGTGATATATGTGTGATATATGTGTGATATATGTGTGATATATGTGCGATATATGTGCGATATATGTGCGATACATGTGATATATATGTGATATATGTATGATATATGTATGATATATGTATGATATATGTGTGATATATGTGTGATATGTGTGATATATGTGTGATATATGTATGATATATGTGTGATATATGTGTGATATATGTGTGATATATGTATGATATATGTGTGATATATGTGTGATATATGTGTGATATATGTATGATATATGTGTGATATATGTGGGATATATGTGTGATATATGTGTGATATATGTGTGATATATGTGTGATATATGTGCGATATATGTGCGATATATGTGCGATATATGTGCGATATATGTGTGATATATGTGTGATACATGTGATATATATGTGATATATGTATGATATATGTATGATATATGTGTGATATATGTGTGATATGTGTGATATATGTGTGATATACGTGTGATATATGTGTGATATATGTATGATATATGTGTGATATATGTGTGATATGATGTGATATATGTGTGATATATGTATGATATATGTGTGATATATGTGTGATATATGTGTGATATGTGTGATATATGTGTGATATATGTATGATATATGTGTGATATATGTGTGATATATGTGGGATATGTATGATATATGTGTGATATATGTGTGATATATGTGTGATATATGTGCGATATATGTGCGATATATGTGCGATATATGTGCGATATATGTGCGATATATGTGTGATATATGTATGATATATGTGATATATGTGTGATATATGTGTGACATATGTGATATATGTGATATATGTGCGATATTATGTGCGATATATGTGCGATATATGTGCGATATATGTGTGATATATGTGTGATATATGTGTGATATATGTGCGATATATGTGCGATATATGTGCGATATATGTGCGATATATGTGTGATACATGTGATATATATGTGATATATGTATGATATATGTGTGTATGATATATGTGTGATATATGTGTGATATATGTGTGATATGTGTGATACATGTGTGATATATGTGTGATATATGTGTGATATATGTGTGATATATGTGTGATATATGTGTGATATATGTATGATATATGTATGATATATGTGTGATATATGTGATATATGTGTGATATATGTGTGATATATGTGTGATATATGTGTGATATATAATATATGTGTGATATATGTGTGATATATGTTGCGATATATGTGTGATATATGTGTGATATATGTGTGATATATGTGTGATATATGTATGATATATGTGTGATATATGTATGATATATGTGTGATATATGTGGGATATATGTGTGATATATGTGTGATATATGTATGATATATGTATGATATATGTATGATATATGTGTGATATATGTATGATATATGTGTGATATGTGTGATATATGTGTGATATATGTGTGATATATGTGTGATATATGTGTGATATATGTATGATATATGTATGATATATGTGTGATATATGTGATATATGTGTGATATATGTGTGATATATGTGTGATATATGTGTGATATATAATATATGTGTGATATATGTGTGATATATGTGCGATATATGTGTGATATATGTGTGATATATGTGTGATATATGTGTGATATATGTATGATATATGTGTGATATATGTATGATATATGTGTGATATATGTGGGATATATGTGTGATATATGTGTGATATATGTATGATATATGTATGATATATGTATGATATATGTATGATATATGTGTGATATATGTATGATATATGTATGATATATGTGTGATATATGTGTGATATATGTATGATATATGTATGATATATGTGGGATATATGTGTGATATATGTGAAGTTATATATGTGTGATATATGTGTGATATATGTGTGATATATGTATGATATATGTATGATATATGTATGATATATGTGTGATATATGTATGATATATGTATGATATATGTATGATATATGTGTGATATATGTATGATATATGTATGATATATGTATGATATATGTGTGATATATATGGGATATATGTGTGATATATGTATGATATATGTGTGATATATGTGCGATATATGTGCGATATATGTATGATATATGTATGATATATGTATGATATATGTGTGATATATGTTATGATATATGTATGATATATGTATGATATATGTATGATATATGTGTGATATATATGGGATATATGTGTGATATATGTATGATATATGTGTGATATATGTGCGATATATGTGCGATATATGTATGATATATGTGTGATATATGTGTGATATATGTATGATATATGTATGATATATGTATGATATATGTGTGATATATGTATGATATATGTATGATATATGTGTGATATATGTATGATATATGTGTGATATATGTGATATATGTGTGATATATGTATGATATATGTATGATATAAGTGTGATATACGTGTGATATATGTGATATATATGTGATATATGAGATATATATGTGATATATGTGTGATATATGTATGATATATGTATGATATATGTGTGATATATGTATGATATATGTGTGATATATGTATGATATATGTGTGATATATGTGTGATATATGTGGGATATATGTGTGATATATGTATGATATATGTGTGTGATATATGTGCTGATATATGTGTGCGATATTGATATGTGTGATATATGTGTGATATATGTTGTGATATATGTGCTGATATATGTATGATATATGTGTGATATATGTGTGATATATGTATGATATATGTGTGATATATGGTGTGATATATGTGTGATATATGTATGATATATGTGTGATATATGTGTGATATATGTGTGATATATGTGTGATATATTGTATGATATATGTGTGATATATGTGTGATATATGTGTGATATATGTGTGATATATGTATGATATATGTGTGATATATGTGTGATATATGTGTGATATATGTATGATATATGTGTCGATATATGTGCGATATATGTATGATATATGTATGATATATGTATGATATATGTGCTGATATATGTGCGATATATGATTGATATATGTGTGATATATGTGTGATATATGTGTGATATATGTGTGATATATGTGTGATATATGTGTGATATATGTGTGATATATGTGTGATATATGTGTGATATATTGTGGATATATGTGTGATATATGTGTGATATATGTAGGATATATGTGTGATATATGTGTGATATATGTGTGATATATGTGTGATATATGTGTGATATATGTGATATATGTTTGATATATGTGTGATATATGTGTGATATATGTGTGATATATGTGTGATATATGTGTGATATATGTGTGATATATGTGTGATATATGTGTGATATATGTGTGATATATGTGTGATATATGTGTGATATATGTGTGATATATGTGTGATATATGTATGATATATGTGTGATATATGTGTGATATATGTGTGATATATGTATGATATATGTGTGATATATGTGTGATATATGTGTGATATATGTGTGATATATTGTGATATATGTGTGATATATGTGTGATATATGTAGTGATATATGTTGATATATGTGTGATATATGTGTGATATATGTGTGTGATATATGTGATATATTGATATAGTGTGATATATGTATGATATATGATGTGATATATGTGTGATATATGTGTGATATATGTGTGATATATGTTGTGATATATGTTATGATATATGTAGTGATATATGTGTGATATATGTTGATATATGTGTGATATATAGTGTGATATATTTGTGATATATGTATGATATATGTGTGATATATGTGATATATGTGTGATATAGTGTGATATATGTTGATATATGTTGTTGATATGTATATGATATATGTGTGATATATGTGGAATATTATGATATATGTGTGATATATGTGATATATGTGTGATATATGTGTGATATATGTATGAGATATGTGTGATATATGTTGATATATGTGTGATATATGTGTGATATATGTGTGATATATGTAGTGATATATGTGTGATATATGTGTGATATATGTATGATATATGTGTGATATATGTGATATATATGTGATATATGATGATATGTGTGATATATGTGATATATGTGATATATGTGTGATATATGTGTGATATATGATGATTGATATATGTGTGATATATGTTGTGATATATGTTGATATATGTGTGATATGTGTGATATATGTTGATATATGTGATATATGTGTGATATATTGTGATATGTTGATATATGTGTGATATATGTGTGATATATGTGTGATATATGTATGATATATATGATTATGTGTGATATATGTGATATATGTGTGATATATGTGTGATATGTGTGGATATATGTGTGATATATGTGTGATATATGTGAGTATATTGGTTATATGTGTGATATATGTGTGATATATGTGATATATGTGTGATGTATGTGTGATATATGTATGATATATTGATATATTATGTGATATATTGTGATATATGTGTGATATATGTGTTATTGTGAGATATGTGTGATATTATGATATATGTGTGATATATTATGTGTGATTATGTGTGATATATGTGTGATTTAGGTATGATATATATGGATATATGTGTGATATATGTGTGATATGTATGTATAGTGTGATATGTGTGATATATATGTGATATATGTGATATATGTGTGATATTTGTGTGATATATGTGTGATATTATGTGTGGATATATGGTGTGATATTTGTGTGATATGTGATATATGTGTGATATATGTGCGGATATAATGTGATATATTGTATGATATATGTTGTGATATATGTGTGATATTTGTGTGATATATGTGTGATATAT